>NW_012123487.1:8265265-8391839 GCF_000951035.1 Colobus angolensis palliatus
TGAAGTCAGGTAGCGTGATGCCTCCAGCTTTGTTCTTTTGGCTTAGGATTGTCTTGGCAATGCGGGCTCTTTTTTGGTTCCATGTGAACTTTAATGCAGTTTTTTTTTCAATTCTACACAGCATTTCTATGTCATAGCCATCCGTGGGAAATCATAGGGATCCATAATGGTGCAATGCTTCAGTTGTTCATCCTATCATGTCTATCCTATGGGACAGTTTAATCAAGCACCTAGCATAGCAGCTCCCCAAGATAAATGATCAGTAGTAACAATGCATTATAATATCATGGTCACAAAATTATGGTGATATGGTTTCATTAAAATCCATGTGATTATTTGTTTGAAAAAGTAAGTATAGAGATTCTGTTGATACAAGTGATGTTTTAACATACAAAGCTATTACTTGGGCCTTGCAAACTCTACAAAGTCAAAAAAATTGTGTGTCAAGTCCATCCTAACTGGGGTCTGGATCAAGACCAGTTATACTTTGATCATATTTTCTACCCACATAGACCTATTAGTCAAGGTATAGCTATACTGGCTGTAGATATAGCATATGTTATGTATACATTTGGGCAACAAACTTCTTAAAGATGTGTTTAGGGAGCTATATAAGCAATCTCACCTCTGTCTCTTAATGATTGTGTTGTATATCTGTAGGTAAGAGCCCTTATATCTTTTATAGTTGACTTTGGCAGGCAAAATTGATTCCTCCCTTACCCCTACCTCAGGAAAGTTGTTCCAATTTTGTTGCTTAGGAACCCATCTGAGGGCCTGAGATTGAAAAATAGCTGTATAGAGTCATGAAATTGAGTAATTAGAATACTGAAGAGCACAAGCCTCTGTGATACAGTATAAAGAACATTTGTCTTGGTATCTAAGGACTCAAGTTGAAGTCAGGCCTTACTAGCTGTCATCATGGAAGCACACCTATTTTTGATTTCTTCCTGTCTAAAAGGGATGATAATTCATAGTGTGATTGTAAAGTGCCCAATTTATGTTTTAGATGAGAAGCTTCCCAGCTCTATAATTTCTGGTGTCAATCTTTGACAACAGAGGCTATCTATCTGTCTGTCTTGGTCTGAATGTTTGTGTCTCCCCCACATTCATATGCTGAAACCTAATCATCGACATTATGGTATTAGGAGGTGGGGCCTTCGGGAGATGATTAGGTTATGAGGCATTCATGAATGGAATTAGTGTTCTTATGAAAACTCCAGAGAGCTGCCTTGCCCCTTCTATCATGTGAGGTTATTGTGTCGAGGAAGGTGTCATTTATAAGCCAGAAAGTGGATCTTCACCAGAATCTGGCTGAATCTGCCAGTGCCTTAATCTTGAACTTCCCAATCTCTACAACTATGAGAAATTAATTTCTGTTGTTTATAAGCTACCCAGTTTAAGGTGTTTTGTTACTGCAGCCTGAAAATACTAATATATCATCCATGTATCACTCAATCTACCTATTTATTCATCCATGTATATGTATGTGTGACATACACACAGTAATATACCTGCCTAATGTTTAATATTGGATATCAAGTTAAGAAATAAGCAAATTCCTTGACAGCCTGGTTTCTAGTTGCATCAAGACATTGTCTTAAATCCAAGACCTTTTTCATTAGGATGAAACATTTTTGGAATATAATGTAATATCCCTGGGCTGAAGACAACTTCCTCCACGGCAAATACCATCCTACCACAAATAAAAAGAATCCCTGTTGCCTCTCCTGTTAATAACAAAAAATTTTATAATTATTCTCAGAAATAACTCCTCAAAAAGATACAATCAGAGAGTATCAGTTTATAGCACTGAACTTTTGAGACATCCCTTAACATAAGGGCCCATCTCCCTATTGTTTATCAGCTTTTTTTTCTTTAATTGAGATGGAGTCTCTCTCTGTTGCCCAGGCTAGAGTGCAGTGGCACAATCTCAGCTCACTACAGCCTCCGCCCCTGGGTTCCAGCGCTTGTCATCCCTCAGCCTCCCGAGTAGCTGGGACTACAGGTGCACATCACCACACCCTGCTAATATTTTTTGTATTTTTAATAGAGACAGGGTTTCACCATGTTGTCCAGGCTGGTCTCGAACTCCTGACCTCAGGTGATTCGCCCACCTCGGCCTCCCAAAGTGCTGAGATTACAGGCATGAGCCACCGCACCCGGCCCTATCAGTTATTCTTTAAATGAATGATAATGTGGTATAAAAGAGTACTAAATAATATTGTTTCCTCTACACAAGGTGTACACCCTCATATATTTATATGTTGTACACACATATATATTTATATATATGAGTGTGTATACCATTTGTGTACACCATATAAATATATGGGTGTGTACACCGTAAATATACGAGTGTGTACACCATGTGTATTAATTCATCCTTCACTAAATAATTCTCACTATGTGGAAAATATGTCCTATACCAATGAAATAACAAATAAATATACATACACACAAATACATACTCTTGTTCCTGAAATAGGCAACCCATTGTATTGTAAACAAAGTGACAATAGGTGCTATGAGGACAAGCTGACTTCACAACCCACTTGTTGGCCCATGTGGCTATGCCACTTGTTCTGACATCATCTCTTAAATCCTGAAAATAAATCCAATATCAACACTGTATCCATTGTAGATCCTCTCTAGTAACCAGAGAGTACAGGGAAACAAATTATACATCAAGGCCTTTTGCTGTGCTGTTTGGATGAAACAAAAAAGGAACATCCAGACTCATAATTTTAACCATAGTCTCTTTCCCCTTGTTCTTTCACAAAAAGACAGCAGAATTTGTTCCTGTGTAACAAACATGTTTCTCATGTTTTGAAAATATTTACTGAGGATTTTTACATCCCAGTTTTTCTTCCAAGAATGCTGAATCATGATTGCTTTAATAGGACAAAGCAAGCTGACAGCCCACATACAACCTGTTATCAAGACACTCTTGAAAATATATTCTATTTCTAAATAGTTGAGAAACTTGTGTGTTTTTTTTTTAATTCTTTACCATAAAGCTCTCTCCAATTGAATTGCCCTATTCAGCACAGTGCATACTTAATAACAACCACTTTCCCTTCAAGAGAGACTACAAGGGAAGTGCCTGTTTATTTAGCTGATCACTTAGTTCTTTGTTGCCTGGCATAGGGTTCCATTGTACATGAAAGGCACAGAAGCAGTACCCCCATCCTGAATGATTTGTGCGGTGTTTTTAAAAACATAGTGCCACGGAGTGAATTTCTATTTTGAATTTTTTGCTTTGTAGCCTTTTACATTATGTCTTAAGCTTGCATTACTTCCTAAAACTGGAGTTGAAGTAAAGAATAAAGAAGATAGCATACATCTTAGAAGGTTTTTATACTGCTATTCTGTGTTAGGTTAAAAGTAACCACTATTGGTGACAAGTTTTCTTTACAGGTGACATAGACAAATTAAACAGATTTCTTCAGTTGTAAACTCTATGATGCTGGGAACCATTTTATCATTGCACTTTCTCACTCTGCTCTGTAGGACAAGAGTAGTAGTATAGAATCAGTACTTAATGCACCTATATTAGAGCTCTTGTAAGAAAACTTGAGTCTAATCTTCAGGGGAAAAATGTATATATATGAATATGTATATTCATATATTTACAAATATAAATATATGAATTTAGGGTATCTGTTAACCATCTATTGTGTATATTGATATTCCACATGAATATACACAGTAGATGGTTAACAGGTACCCTAAATTGAAGTTATTAAGGGGTGTTGGAGAGATTGCCAGCAGTCATCAGAACCAAATCTCATGACCTAGATTTGATCCAAGGTTGCTTTGGAAACAGAGGCTTTTGATTTGCTTTTCCTAAATTCCTTTGCTTAGGCTAAATATATATGAAGCATTTAGTGTTAGTCTGAACTTCTGATGACACTTTAATCATGAAAACAATTATCTGGCCACTGGATGCCACTGTTGCTCAACCAGAAATCAAAAAGTGGGAATTCCTGTGGCAATATCATATTAGACAGTTAAAGAGCATTATTGCTATTAATGACTGTGGATTTATGCTCCTGAACTATTTTTCTTGATGAATGTACTTTTTCTAGATGAGTTGCACTTGGTGAGGGCAGGCAAAGTTGAGAAAATATGTAAATGGTTAGCAATGAATTTTTTGGTATATTTTACTTTCACTATCCTGCTACAAAAATACTTATTTTCCTGCTTAGTGTACTGTAGCTGACAGTCTCCATTAGTTATCAGCTAATGTTGCAGAGTAAGACCAAACAAGGTGTCATGGCCTCAAGCTATTAGAAGGGCCTCTTCATCCTAACAAAGACCCTGGGGTGAAAATAGTTTGCATGAACAGTCACTGGAATATTATTCAGACTCACTAAGCACTGCATTGCAGATTGAGAGAGTTACACAGCTTCTCCATTATACTAGGCACAAACAATTTTAAAATACCTTTAAAAAGTAACATAAAAATTGTTCGTATTTGAAAAGTTCATACAACACTTGGGAGGAAAATGCTGAAGTAATAAATAAACATGAGGTCAGTTTAGGAACAACCATAATTGCTTTGTATGACAAGATTTGCATAGCAAACATTTTTGATTAATGTACAGTGAAGGCCACTGGAATGAGTACCAAACTCAGTATCTTTGCAGTATCTGTGCCTTCCTATCTTGAAGGTAAAGATTTAGCTAGGACAATTAGTCATTGTTTACTGAAAGGCAGATAGAGCCACAGTTCCTATTTAAATATTTGAAATTATTTTTATCTTGCTAGCTATGTTGATTTTAGTTATGTGGTTAAAAAAATAAAAGTGCCAATTTTACATTAGCAGTAAATTTCCACTATTCATTTCAACCATCTTTAGAAAACATGTAGGTGAGTTTTATCAGGAAGACCCTTTTCAAGTCATAAATTTGAATTTATAATACCTGTGCATACATGCATGAAAGGTTTTAATGACCTGAAACATCTATTTTTTCCTGTTATTTAAAAATATAATACCTTGATAGTCTGTCTCTTGACTGGCTTTGTAACTAACACTTTGTTATCATTGATATTTTCTGGCCTTACATAGTGTAACAAAATTCTGTACTCAATACATTTTTTAAAAGGTACTCATTTTAAATACTTATTTAAAAATACTTATGTTTACTTTCTTCCTCATTACAAAATATAATGTAACATAATTATTTTATTTCAAAAACATGAATACTTCAGGAGGTGTGTGAAAGAGTAATGAGAAGAGGTCATATTACATTGAGAAATATTTACTTTGGGATTTTTTAAATGTCAGTGCCATACCAAACTGGCAGAAGTCAATGGAATGAATGCCAATCAATTGGAAAAAAGTAGAAAGTAATTTTTCCACTTTATAGTAAAATATTGGGTAAAATTGTATACATTACATATAAATACCTATATGTTACTAAAATCTCACAGCAAATACAAAGAGATAAGGTTATTCTTAAATGTAGTCATGTTAAGACATAAATAAAATTACTTTTTAGTGGTAAATACTGTCATTACTTCACTCTCTTTAAGTAATATTCTGTGAGAGTCATGATGCAAAAAATATGACATTATCCTGAAAAGAATACTAGAGAGATGGAAAACATCTAAAATTATCATATTTTCAGTATGATACATAACATCTTCTCCAATGTGTTGGGAAGTTACTAAATGGAATGATAAGTAGATGCAGTCAGACAGTTAGTAATTCCATTTGCCTAAAAGTATTCATTTAGCAAAGTCACATTAAACTCCATAAAGCAGACCTCTCCTACTCCCCCATTCTAATAAACAATAAATTATTGCAATTGTTTTCTTTTCTTCCAGTATTTGATTAGACAAGGAACATTTTTCTTTCTCTATCAGCGTTTACCCAAAATGACGACATAGAAAGAATAGTGAAGTCAGTATGCCGCCAGGCTGGAGTGCATAGAAAGAATGTGAAGTCAGTATGCATGTATTACTATGATAACTATTAATAACTTACACTGTTATTACTATTACTATTACTATTTATAGCAGTGTGAAAACAGACTAATACAACATCAGAGAAAAGATATGCCAACTAGGGTTTGTTTTTCTAGTCCTATGGACCTTTATAACAAGTCAAAAGGGAAAACATGTATCAGTCTATTAACATAAATTGATAACTATCCTTCTGAAGAAAATACATAAATACCTCCACACATCATTTATTATTAGTGTTTTCTCTCTTATCAAACATAATCAGTTTAAATTCTGGCTTTCAAAAATTATCTCATATTGCTTTGTGAGATTTAATAATTCTGGCAGCTTTTCTTCTGGGCCCTCTCCCCTGGTGAATTGCAGTATTAAATGTTTTAGAACATGAAATATTCTTTGAAGTGTATAACCCTGGAATGTAGAAAATTGTGATTTACTTGGGGCCAGGACCAAGAAGAGAATCTTCCAGATATCTTGGGCCTTATGACAGATTTTTCAGAGACAAGGAGAGGCTTGATAAGGGTAGAGGCCAACAAAACTGGAGAACTGCAGTAAACAAAAGAAAACTGGATTATACTAAGAGGTAATTGATCAGGCAAGGAGGAAAGAGACAATTAAAATGTAGGAAAGGACTTGATGAATTTAGGATACTTTCTAAACTCTTAGAATATTTTTTATGGAACTTCGAAGATTCATCCATTCCTATGCAAACCTGAGAAGAAAATACATCGTTTCTTTTTTTTTTTGAGACGGAGTCTCGCTCTGTCACCCAGGCTGGAGTGCAGTGGCCGGATCTCAGCTCACTGCAAGCTCCGTCTCCCGGGTTCACGCCATTCTCCTGCCTCAGCCTCCCGAGTAGCTGGAACTACAGGCGCCCGCCATCTCGCCCGGCTAGTTTTTTGTATTTTAGTAGAGATGGGGTTTCACTGTGTTAGCCAGGATGGTCTCGATCTCCTGACCTTGTGATCCGCCCGTCTCGGCCTCCCAAAGTGCTGGGATTACAGGCTTGAGCCACCGCGCCCGGCCTGAAAATACATCGTTTCTAAAGGATTACTTTGGTTGACCATTTGGCAGGAGTTCAAGAAAAATTCTAAGAGCTCTTTGTGACCCTAGTCAAAATAACATCCATTTTGAGGTGCATATTAAATGTAATTTTAGACACTTTTGATCTATTGATATATTAATTATAACATGATTAGACTCTTTGCAGAGTTAAGAATATAAAAGGAAGCATAAGATGCTATCTGAGAAAGAAACTAGCAAACTTTATCTTGATACAGATTTCAGGCCAGACCGTAAAAAGTAACCTCAACTCTCATAGCCTCAATAAGTAACCTCCTGTGTAACTTATTTTTAAATATACAGAAAAGCAAAAAGGAGAAATGTCTCTTTTCTTTCTAGTTTTTAATTGGCAACTGCTATTGAAGGTTTTCTTTCTCTTTGAGCTTACACAGCAGTACAAACAGTTATATGGATCACAATATCTTGGTTTTAAGAAACTGTATAAAACAGATACACAACAGAAAAATATTTTACTGGAAAAATCTTTCTGCATAATCTTTTTGGAAAATATTACTCTTTCCACAGGTCTTAAATTGTTTTATAGTTTCAACCACAAATCAAAAATGTCCATAAGAACTTGGACAGGCATTGGTAATTGGACATAAAAGCAAAACAGATTTGATTGATTTATGTTCAGTCACTCCTTCTTAGCACTTGAAAAATTAAGGCTTAATCATGCACATAGAAGGAAAACAATGCTTATTAACCAAAAGTAAAATAATCTTGGGAACGTCCACCTAGAATATTAAATTAAGGCAGCAAAAAGATCATTTAGGTTAACATGTATTTGTGCATTTAAAACATATTTGAATTTTTCAGTTGTTTTTGGCCGTGAAACATTGAATGTCAACAAAATATCAGAGAATTCCAGAACTCAGAGGGTTAAGAGGAAAGGCATTATTTCAAGTGCTAAGTCAACAGACTATTAATAACAAGCAAAATCTACCACCACTGTGTCTGTCATCTGCTTGATTATCATAGTTCTGAACCTGGTTGATATTTACCAGTTTCTCCTTGGCTGAAAGAGTGGTAAAGAGCCCAGGTCTTGATCACTTCCCAGTAATACAGAAGTCAGCTTATCTGCACATTTTCCTAAGGCATCGCTACTATCTGAATATTTGTGTGTCCCCAAATTCACATCTTGAAGTCCTAATCCTCCATCTGATAGTATTTGGACATAGAGTTTTGGCTAATTATATCATGATGGTGGAACCTTCATGAATGGGATTTCAACGTGATCGCAAAGAAGAGACACGGGAGTGATTCTCTCTCTCTCTGTCTCTCTCTGCCATGTGAAGATATAGCAAGAAGGAGCTCATCTGCAAACCAGAAGAGGGTCCTCACCAGGAACCAAATCAGCTAGCAACTTGATCTTGGACTTCTCAGCCTCCATAATTGTGAGAAATAAATGTTTGCTGTTTAAGCCACCCAGTCAATGGTATTTGATATAGCAGCCTGAGCTAAGAATGACAGTTTAAGGTGTGTTCATCTGGTGTCCCAGATGAAGATGTGTGTGTGGGTGAGTGGGGGTAAAGAAGAAGGAATGTAAGAGAAAATTAAAATATATGGGAATTTTGATATGCACTTAGTAGGTGAAGAGTAAATCAGAGACTTATAAAGTATTAGATTTGGGATGTAACAAGCCCTTTCTTTAAAGGTGAGGAAATGGGCACAGGTATATGAATTGAATTGCTCATGATCACAAGATGACTTAGAAAGATAAGGAGGAAGATAAAACACAATAAGTGAAATTATAATTATAATATTTTTAAACGTTGAGAAGATAATTGATTTGTAATAGAGTCTTGTTTTCTTTTCTTACTTGACATTTGTCCCAAATTTATATTTATGGCCAATGGCAAAATATTTATAGCAGCAAGCTCTAATATGACCTTTAGGGAAGTCTTAGAAACAAGCTGAAGATTGGAATGAACTATAAGACGCTGGGACAAAGTCAGGGATCTATAATAATTGTACACTGAATTCTGAGTTCAATGTGTTCCTTTCCCCAAAAAGAAGCATTCTGTCACTCATTATGTCAAGACTCTCCTTGAATTCTATTAATAATGGAAGAAATGAATTGGAGAAGGGGATATAAAAGAGCATCATAGGATAAAGCCGTCTCTATATTGAGGTTACAGCTTCAACCAAGGGAAAGTGTCAGAGATCTGGAAGGAAAATAAAATAATATGGGCCATAGCAAGATATCTTTCTCAGGGCATAATGACCTCTATGATCTCTCTCAAGCTGGAGAAGTTCTAGTCCCATTTCACACTGTTCTGGTTTCAGGTAACAAAAATGAAAATTGAACTAGCTTAAGGAAAAAGGGAACATGAAACGGCCACAGGAAGAGCTTGAATATTCTCCAGATCCATCTGAGATTTCGATTCTTTCAAACAGTAGCTTCATTCTCACCACGGCCTGGTTATTCCTATATAGAAGGAAAGGAAAACTAGATGTGAAGTTTTAGATCTCAAAAGCTATCCATGAAAGACTGGATATAAAGTCTTTATTTCATTCATAAAAATACCAGATAAAGGACTCAGTGGAAGTCCCATCCAATTAACAGTGACCAAGGCATTTTACTTGGTTCAACTTGGTGTTTGGAGTGGTCCAACTTAGAGCCAGGGAGGGGGTTTGTTGCAGCCTGAAGGTAGATCCAAGTTAAACATGTGAAACTGAGGAAGGGGCCGTTTCTAGAAAGGGCACTGAAGGCACTCAGCAGATAATTCCAGGTATTCATCCATGGCTTGCTAAGTAACACATTGAGTTACCCACATAATTTTTATGCAGGTTGCGAGTAACAGCAACACATTCTAGTTAGGTCCCCTAATAGGGATTTATTATCAAGCTATATGGAAAAGTAAAGAAATACAGAGATCCATCTTGGCCTCCAACTATCCAAGTATCATGTCCTTTCTACATCAGCTAGCAAATATTCCCTACTCTGGTGTTTGTTTCTTATAATGATTTAGATGAGATGGGAAGCAAATGAGGGTAGACACTGAAAAAATTGATTCTTGACTCTAGCTCATGACTTCTTTCTCATCCTCTGGCATGCCCATATAGAGTACTATCTTCCTGTCTACATTTCAATTTATCTGAGCTAGAATCTGATTGGGTAGACAAGGCACCACCAAATATATCACGCTTTTTTTGGTGAAAGCTTTTATGTCAAATCATTTTATAGGCTGCTGTTCAGATATTCATCTGTGGCCACATATCTAAAATTGTTGTTTCAGTGTTAGAACCAGTAAAATGGGGATCAAGCCAGAACAAATAGAATTAGAAGGAAACTGAGGGTATGTTGGGTAATTTAATAGGTGAATACCTTGTATGGGTTGTTTAATATCCACAAAAATATATAATGTTTTTATAAACCAACAAATATTAATGGAAAATCCTCCTTTGTTGAGAATTATTCTAGAAGATATGGGTGAGACCAGGGCATATAGAAGATACTCTGTCATATAAAAGCTATTAAATTGACAGGGGAACAAAAACTATCATAATTGACACAACTATAAAAAAATCCAAAATATTCAGGCCATTAAGTTTTTGCCCTTCAATTTAAGCTAAAATATGCAATTCATTTATTCACTTTGTCTTTTTGTTGTTGTTGCTGTTGTTAGAGATAGAGTCTTGGTCTGTCTCCCAGGTTGGAGTGCAGTGGCACGATCATAGCTGTGTAACCACTAACTCCTGGACTCAAGCAATCCTATCCCCCCCTCAACCTCCCAATAGCTAAGACTACAGGTGTGCACCACCATACCCAGCTCATGGAAAAAAAAAAAACAAACATTGGTAGAGATGAGGTCTCACTATGTTGCCCAGGTTGATCTGGAACTTCTGGCCTCGAGGGATCCTCCCACTTCAGCCTCCCAAAATGCTAGAATTACAAGCATGAGCCACCACACCTGGCCCATTTCTTCACTTCGTGCAACATAATTGGCATCAGAAACCAGACTTTTTTTTTCCTTTTTCTTTTTATTTTCTTTCTTTCTTTCTTTCTTTTTTTTTTTACTACAGAGACTTAAACTTTTCCAAAAGCAAGACGTTTTGTTTTTCTCATTTAAATTGTCGTTCTAGGGACAGAAAGTAAGTTTTGAAAAGAAGTAGCTTTTATGGAAGAGAGGTGCCTTAGAATTTCAAAAAGATTTAAGGAAAGGGGAATGAAGAGAGACTGAATGAAAGAAGAGAAAACAGAGAGAAAGAGTAATAAATAAAAAAAGAAAACAAAGATAACCCCAAAGAGCAGTGTGCACAGTTCTGCTGCAATCAGTACCATTATGGTCAAGTCACTGTCATCTGCTCTAGTTCCTTCCTGCCCTAGGCTGCTTCTGGTAAAACCGCATGCTCAGCTTGTTTGGCGTCTTCATGGAGCCTGTTATTTGCTGTGGGTCTAAGAAAGGGAAAGCTTCAGGCTTCAGGCATCTCTACTTCCTATCTGTTCTCAGCTCCATGGAAATTCTTAAGGGATGGAGCTATAGATAAGGGAGTGGGAAGTGGAGATCCAGGTCTCAAATGAAAGGCAGGGTGGTTTGATTTTTAAGCTCCCCTGATACTTTTTATTTATATATTTGCTGCTTGTAGAAAAACCAAAAAAGGAAAGTGATTCATACATAGAATGCCTGTACAAATAGTAACTAATAACTTACTACCCCCAGGAGATTCTGGCCCTTGCCAGGGTGCGGTTTCAGAGCTGTAAAAGGCAAAGGATATGAACATTGATATGACCCAGTCCCAGAATATTTTAGATTCAGAAAAGGTCAGAGACTTTCATAACTAGCAATGACCTCCGGATTAGGGACCATGAATGTGCAGAGTGAGGACAAGGAAACGGCCTAAAGCTGGGTCTACTGTAGAATAAGCAGAATCATTTAAGGTTAATTATGTTCTGATGTGGCCTCCTTAAATACTTTCAGGTTGGGACAATTTCTAGCCCTTTAAGATTAAATCAATGGCTTTGGACTAGAATCTGCTTAATAAGAATGAACTCCAAAGGTGAAAAAAACAAAATCTAAAAATTAAAGGGTATGGCTTTATAAATGTGAAATTTTAGTTTGGCTCAATGTCGGTCAGTTTGGAAATGTGGGAATAACTGGAGAGATGGCATAACTAGGGGCGGGAGGCGGGGCGGTGATTATACCCCTACCACCACCTAATCCGCAGGGGCTACCAGTTACTTACTGTGCACACTTTTAAAGTACTTTCTAATTGTGGACCATGAGTGGCAGAGTGCTGAGGGCGGAGGCTTTTTGCTGAAAGCAACATTGACTTTTCTTTAAGCACCGTGGGACAATGGAGAAAATGCTGACTTGTTTTTTAAAAAAATCTTTTCTGTAAGCGCCCTTCCGATGGTCTGTCCACTCTGCGGGCCAGCTGTCCCAGGCCTCTGCCAGGGAGGGAAGAGGAGTGCTTCAGTGCATGGCTTCGGTGAGCCCTTTAAATCCAGCTTACCCCGCCCCCACCAAGCGGCTCCCTCTCGCTGACAGGTGTTTTCCCAACTCCGGAGGCCTAGGATTTTGGGGAGTGGCTGAACCAATGAGGTTTCCCTTTGGGGCGGGGGGCGGGGGGAAGGGCGTGGCTAGTTGGGTCAGCGCATGGGCGGGGTTTGCGCGGCTGAGCAGAGCCTGCCTGGTTGCGTGGAGGGTTGTTTTATTCCCACCGCCCCCCCACCTTTTTTTTTTTTTTTTTTTTTTTTTTTTTTCTGGAGTCTTATTAATTTCTCTGTGGGCTGCAGCTGGAGACCGCGGAGCGTTGGAAATGACGCTCGGAGCTTTAATTACCGCAGCCGCCGGACAAGTGTGAGGAAAGCTGACAGGAAAAAGAAGGACGGGATCCGGGGAGAAGCGAGAAGCTCCCCCCGCCCCGCTCCCCTCCCGATTTGGACTGGAGGTGCAAGAAAACTGAAGAAGGAGCAGAACATAGCCCGGCTGCGGGGAGAGGCCGGAAACCTACCGCCTCTTTGCAATCAACTTTTTTTGGAAACCTTTCGCCCCCCTTCCTTTTTTATTGTTGACCAACCAGTGAGAGAGAGAGAAAGTGAGGAGGCAGCGAGCAAGCGAAGGCTCACGCGGGGAAATAACTGCACAGTCCGGCCCGGAGCGCCACGCGCACACACCGAGCACACTCCAACACACGCACACTCGCCCCCTCTTCGAGCCCCGGCCCTGGACCCGCGGGCGCGGACTCGGTCGCCCGCCCTGGGAGTCGCTACACCGCGCGCGCCGCGCCCGCCCCCCTCGCTCCCCCACGCGTGCCCGGCTGGGGGATTTCCTCCACGTGCCCAAAAGGGGGATATGCCATTTGGACATGTAATTGTCAGCACGGGATCTGAGACTTCCAAAAAATGAAGCCGGCGACAGGACTTTGGGTCTGGGTGAGCCTTCTCGTGGCGGCGGGGACCGTCCAGCCCAGCGATTCTCAGTCAGGTGGGTTCCTTCTGGCGCTCCGGTCGCCGAACCTGCCGCCGCCGGCGGGGCTGCCTTGAGTGGCTCCCCTGCCCTCTTCACCCATCCCGGGAGGCGTGGAGGGACCGCTCGACCGGGACTTCGTCCCTGGGCTCTCGGTCGCCCCTCTTTCCATTTGAAACTTACCCTGTATGTGTGCCTGTGCTTTATTTATCGTGAAGAAATCACCCTGAGCCCCTCTTTTTTCTCTCCTTAACCCCCTGTTTTTCTTTCCCGAGCGTTTTGTGTGGGAGCCTAAGCGGTATCCCTTCTGGTGGCGCCTGTTGTTCGGGACATGGGAGACTCAAATCCCCAGTCAGAGGAGACTCTCCTGTCCCTGTCTGGTCCCTGGAGGGGGGAACCCGCACCGCCGGGGCCGCGGAGGGCCGGGGTCCTGGGGAGGTGCTGGTTGGGCCTTTCCCGAGCCGAGCCTGAAGGGCGGTGGAGAGCGGCGCTCAGAGACCCGGGCTTTGCACCTGTGTGTGCTGCCGGCGGCCGCTGCGCCCCCAGTCGCCCGAGCCTTGTGGGGTCAGACGCGACTCGCACCCAGCCCAGGCAGCCGGAGTGCAGCTGGCGGGCGCGCCTCGGTCCAGGGTCTGGAGCTCTGGGCCTCTTCGGCCGGCTTCCCGGAGCCCTCGCCCCATTGACTTGAGGGGCGCTTGCTCGCCTGCATGACCTCTTAAAAAAAAAAAAAAATGCTTGGCACACTTGAGTCAGAAGCCCGGCCTTCCCGTCGGTTGCGGTGTTTGGCTCCTGGAAGAGTTCTTCCTGTAGTTCAACTTGCTATTGGCCGGAGTCCTTCAAACTTGTCTGTTTACTGCCTGGCCGGGCTGCGGAGCCTGCGGGTCACTGGATCCACCCGAGGCGCAAGCGGCGGCGGTGGCGGGTGCGTGGCCACTGCTTGCTGGAGAGCTCGAGCCCCAGGTACCTGGGCAGGCAAAGGGCTAATTGACCCCGAGAGGCAGCGCGGCGGGGTTGGAGCGCCAAGGCTTGCAGGACTAATGATAACACCTGCAGTGCAAGGAAGCTCAAAGTTTCTGACACTTGAGTTTCCTGGGGATGAAAGTGGAACGGGAGAGGTCTGAGGAGGACCGGTGTCTGATGCGGCCAAGGGGTGCCTTTTGGAGAGCCAGGGAGATTTCTGAAACCATTCGGGGATGGTGACTGGAGCGTGGGAAGTAGCTTGAGGTGATAAAGCCCCCGGGAGTGGCGATAGGGAGCGCTTTAGGCCCCCAGAGGGTGTCCTTGTGACCTCACCAAGAAAACAGCAAGCTGTAGTTTTCCCGCTCCGCCCCCGCCGCCGCCTCCTTTGCCTAGTAAACAACAAGTTACAATCATCGAGGCTTTCAAAATGACCTTCGAATGGCACATGTGCGGCGTTTTGTGCTGGCTGTTTGCACCCTCCCAATTACTCCGAAATTCTTCACGCATACCAGGTCCCGCGCTCCAGCCACCTCCGGAATCACACCAACACGGACTTGACATTCCAAGCGGCCTCTTAGATACATCTCTTTTTATCTCCCTCCCCACTTCGAGTCCCTTCATATTTTCCCTCAATGGGTTGATTATACACATTGACCCATTCAAAGGCAGTGGCGACCGACATGCAGGCTTAGCGGAGAGGAATTTCTACGAGGCGATCTACTGGGGGCTGGCTGGTTCAGCCTCTGCCGCTGAGGGACCCCGCTCCGAGTCCGCAGCAATTTGGTATTAACTGTGCGGCTCCGGGTTGAGCTATGCCGAAAAGCCCTTTTCAGAATTTCTGCAAGGAATGTAATCCAAATTAGTTCTGCAGCTGTCCTCTTCCTCGTCTCAGGCGACACCAGCTCGCGCCCTCGCTCGTCTCTTCTCGTTTCGCTGGGCGAATTGTCAGACCCACAAGTGAGCCCATTTAGAGCGCGAGGATTAGCGTGCCATTGTTCCGTGTGTGACTCTGTACTTGAAATTCTGGGGGCACAAAGGCGAGTCTCACTTGTTCAAAACACAAAGTGATCCAGATGAAAGGGCCGTACAAAGAAAAACTCTCGGGTGCATCCCTGGTATAATTGCAACACGCATACTAAGGTGATCCATTGGAAACTGTAAATGCCCCGGGGACTTCTTTTTTCATTCTCCCCCACCCCCACCCTGCCGCACCTGGCAGGGAAAGTTCAGCTGGTTTTAATGCAGTGCTATTATAAAAACAAGTTACTGTCTGGGGTATGAGTGAGGCTGTGTGTGTTTGTGCCTATGTGTGTGTGTGGCTGTGTGTTCCCAACTAAATACATATTGCGCGTCTCCCCTCTCGCGGTTAGCAGTCAGTAGCAGTTTGGAGAAGTTTGTTTTGGTCCAAATGAGAAATTAAGTGCGGATAAGTAAACTAAGCTGCCAGAGGGCGACAAGATGTTGAGTGAATTGCTTTTAGATGAAACAAATTAAGGAAACGAGGGAAGACAATCTGCTTCTCGCATTATTAGACACGCTTGGGGTTCAGGGGAAAGTGGCATATTTTTGAAATGCTAATTTCTTAAGAAGCAGAAGGAATGCACCTTATTTACTGCTCTATGTGAACAGAATAAAAATACAGGGCGGGGGATGCTGTTGTATAGATCTTTAAGATATTTTTAAAAATAACTGTAACAGAAGAGGACCGTTTTTTTCTTTTGCTTGGAAAAAATTCAGCTTTAGAGAAGGTGATTTTTTAGAAATTCTAAAGGACGTCTCATTTTCAATTATGCATTTTTAGATATATTATATCTAGATATATTATAACCAAAGTCCCTTTATGTGGCAATTATAAAGCCTTTGCTAACCAAAGGAATAATTCTAAAATTTATGTCTTCCTTGTATAATGGAAAATTATCAATATTACCTTTGTATTGAAGAAAATATATAGTAGTATTGAGGTGGTACTCATATACCTTAGTAGATAAATGAACAAGTTCAGTTCTCATTTCTTTTTTGCAGGTAACTCAGTCTTGCTTTTCATTCTATAAAAGTACATATAGCTTTCTTACATGTTTAAGATACATCATTATATCTCCAAAATCGTGGGGTTATTTTTCATTTGAGAAGAAAAATGTTCATAAAAGTTAACTCATGAAAATGGTGTTAAATATATTTTAAGAAAACATCAATTCTCTTTCTTACAAGTGTTTACTGTAAGCACATCTATGGGCACACTGTTTTCTTTTTAATTTGAAATTCTCATATAGGGGCTTTTTAGAAGGTGTTATTTTTTTCTTGACAATGTGTCTAAATAAGTAAATATCTATTAGAATAATTGCAAATTGCTTGGAAATACTGTAAATGTTCTGTTGTGATGAAATGACTCCGGTTATATCAGTATTCCTTTTTTTTTTTTGCTGTTAAACTCAACTGCTTTTATTTATTTTAATCATGTATGCATAGAAAGTGAAATTTTGTTGAAAATCAAGGCACTTACTGCTTTATATATATTTTTTCATTTAGTCACTGGAAATGTGTCTTAATTAAGAAATTACATTAGAATATTTATCAGCATGAACTTTGTGAAAGATTTATGCATTTTTTATTCTAACTTGAGCACAGTATGTTTGCATTGGCTGATTTTTAGAGTTTGCATTTATTTGATGAAAAATCATATTTCCTCCTCAAAGTGGATTCAAATATTTAGTATTCATGAGCTTTCATCCCTTTGGTTTTTAAATAGAAGTACTATTTATCATCTGTCTTACGCATTCACTCTTTCTGTTACTATAGATTCTCTCTTTACATCTAAGTATTTATTGAGTTTACATGTGTTAATATGTATTTTCCCTTCCACCACTAAGTATATTGTTTTTGTGTGTGTCTTTCCCAGCAACCTGCCACTCAGCCACTGCAGGAGTCCTCTGAGCCAGTTTTCATTCTTTCTGATAAATCTGATATGGCTGGTTGGCCAGACAATCACAAGCCATTCCATTGCTCAGATTTATTCCTGAAAGAAAATAAAAAGGCATCGATCCAAGATCACTGGCACATCTTAAAAGCCTTGACTCCAAGGCCAAACCTTTCCACAGAGAAGTCCCTCTTACCCTTTTTCTTTCTTTCTTTTCCACTCTTGACCAAGGAAGGGAGGTGGACCACTGCCATTTAAAAAATGCTAGTGAGGCAATGAATTGTGCTATTTCTAAGTACTCTCTGAAGCTTGATTAGAGCCACCTTGAGATTAATAGCTATGCACAGTGCATATTTTAGACAATAAATGGAATTAGGATGGCTTAAACATTGCAATGCTTTAAAGTGGTATTATTTTTGTATTAGATCAAGCTGGTTATTAGGAAAAGTTAACATGTTCTTAAAAATAGCCAGAAGTTTTGGCTTTATATTATAGTGTTCTGCTGCTGTTGGATATCCATGTATAGTTTGTAAATGCCTAAAACATAAATGAAATAAATGATCAGAACAGATTTTCTGATACCTGCACACTTGTTGGTACTTGCTCTGTTTAATTTTACCAGTTTTGAGAGACGCTGCTTTGTAGAGATGCTAATATTTATACTGAAATTAGTTTTTACAGGTTCAAGCCTACAGCTGTTCTACAGAAATTAATTATCAAGCAGATTCCACTGTTATCTTTTACAGTGATCTACTGAGTATCCTGTGCAGGGTAAAATTTAATCATATTAACAACTTTTCTCCAGGTTATATCATTTTAGAGATGCTCTATTATGTTACATTTCACCATATGGAACCAAATTACACGTTTTATCTAATACTCATTTTCTGAAGTATTATAAATATTGGCAGTCAGAGTTAAAACCCTACTTTTTATGATTTCTAATATAGCTATTGACTGGAGTTTCCAGTTTATAATGAAAAATAATCCCTTTTTATGAAAAAATTTTAGGTCACTGTTTCCTGAAACTGTATGTCTTCAACATAATTTGAGGGAGACTTTAATTACCTGTTTTGTGGTTAAATGGGACACGGGACATAGTCACATGGTTTAAATCAGGATTTCTACCTTCCAGGGACAGTTCCTTGAGTTTCTTAATACCTTCAGCAACTCACTGCATCTCTTTGTGACTTGGCTTCTCTGCCTGAGAGAGAAATGCATGTAATGCACTATTTCCGCACTGTACAGTTTTGTGAAAATGACTTTAAAGTCTTTAATATTGAGATAAATTACAGTAAATTGTTTTTATAGATGTAATTTAAATTGCACATGTAATGTAAAACGTGTATACCTATATTAAGAAACATAATGTAAACTTTCTAGCAAACTGTCTCTGTCAAAAGAGTACCTGTCTAATGAAATAAAGAGGTTATTAACTCAAAGGCATTTGTATTTGACGGCAATTTCCCCAAAATATTATTTTCAGAATTGTTCTATGGTCTCTTTTTTCTGAGTTGTTGGTGATTCTGAAATGTTTGTTAAATAAATTGCCCTATTTTCTAATTCTGTAATCAAGCTTTAAGGCCACTTCCTTGTTTTCACATTTGATACTTAATCTAGTGCTTTATATTTGTACAGACTTTTCAAGAGAGGAAAGCTGTCCCCTTTTACAATATGGAGTTGAAATATGTGGATGTTTTGGTAACAAATTCTAAAGAGGCTATATAGCATGTCATAATTGTTTTAGAGTTATTTCCATTTTGAATTGTTCTGCAGGCCTGTCACTTTGCACAACTCCAGGGGGCAGCAGCCACATAGACTTTAATAGGAATAGTGCATGTCTTAGCTGTGGGTAGTACAGCAACAGCTCTGCTATTGTGTGATACTAGCGAATAAAGCACTAAAATAAAAGTTAGAAGGTTTGGGTTCTGCTCATACAATCATTTGTTATGTGATCTTGGATTAGAATACTTGTTTCTATCTTAGTCTCCTTACCTTTATTAGTGTAGCTAAAAGTCATGCCTAAGGTATTAACAATTTGAATGTTTTTAATAATTCAATTAATTAGAAATGGACAGTTTAGAATTTTTAGAAAAAAAATCATTGGTTTTTAATTATTTTTGTAAGTGGATCTCTTTTTTTTGTTGTTGTTCCAAGTCAAGTCATAGGCATAGCCCTTGTTTCTAAAACAGGTGAAAGGGTAAAATAAAAAGAGAGCTGCATAGTTAAGCTGCAGGGAGAAGCCAGCTTTGAGTCCCCTGCCATTGACATTCCCTCACTTTCCTTCCACTGTTGCCTCTACTCTCCTGTACTGGTGTCATAGAAGTCCACTAGAAACTACTGATGTAATCCAGTCATCTTATTTTTTAGGTAAGGAAACTGACAGCACAAGGAAGTTAGATAATATAAGCTAGTGGCAGCTCCTGACACCAATATCACTTTCTGTAGCATACATCAAAGTATTTGAGAAACCACTGACACATAAAAAAAAAAGGAAACAAAAGGTTATGTTGCATCAAAGAGAATTGAGAAACTGAAATGAAGACAAATGGATTGGATCCACACTCCTAATTATCATATTGTGTAGTTCTTTCTAAAAGAAAGACAGTGGGATCCTCATGATCATCTTTAATTTATATTTGGAGAGTAATCATTGATTGCATTGATAAGTTATGGCACATGAGGAGTAAATAAATAAAGCCACTTTTTAAAGACATAGTTCTATAAGAGGATTTCTTTACCTGGTTAGGTCTATGGAGACATAGAATCGTGAATTCCCTAAAAGTCACACAGGAGCCCACAGTACTATCTGTGTATAATAGCACTTTTAAGAGTTTCTTTTTTTTTTTTTTTAACCTGGGCTTTAAGAAGATGTCCAATAAGCAGAAAATGGTTATTTTTTCCATTTTAAAAATAAATAGTATGAATGCTGAAATAAGATGGATTGTAAAGGATCAACAGTGGGTTCCTCACCACCAATTAGTTGGTGGAGACCTTTAACCAGGATATCCGTGGGAATATGTCAGATTCATCTAGGCCCATCCTTGGACCTAAGGTTATCATTTTTACTGTCTTGGTTGGACCATGCTCTTTCATAATGGCCCTAAGACAGTTCTATTCTATGAGCAAGTGCATAAGCAAACCTTTAAGTACTGACTATAAATTTATTTTTATAGCACCTTTGCCTCCCTCTAGTTGGGTTCTGTAAGATGCTACCTCTGGGCCTTGTGACTTTGCACTATTTTTGACCTAACCTTAATGCTGTCTGGTTGTAGCTGAGTTCCCTCCTGTGCCTCAGCCTTCTTGGGCATGATAAGCATTCTTACGGGCCCGAGTGACAGAAGGGAGGTTCGAAACTTGTTTTGGCAGGAAGAGTCACTTCCCGTTAGAAACTGGAGATGAAAGTGGACCCCCGTAAAAGATTAACATGAACACCAAGAAACTTCCTGTGCAATATCATTAAACCTCTCCTATGAGAAGTAACTCAGGATCATTACTATTAATCACGTTATTTCCAATATCGTAGGGGTTACTGAAGTGTACTAAACACCAATAGGAATATGCAAGATCCAGTTTGAGTCCTGAGAGTTAAACTAAAAGGACTCAAGACCAAATGAAGATTTATAATATATTTCATTTGGAACATAGTTTAAATGTGTTAGAAGAAAGTGAATGGTGCAATAAACACTCTTGTTTTCCAAAATGATTAGACTTGTAGACAATCGGTTTCACCTGCTAAATCTTTACTACTCTGCTGACCTTTACTTACCCTGGTCCCATGTGCTTCTAGTATAGGTGGATATCCACGTGTTAATCTTTCGAATACAAGTGGGGATCGTAAACCTGCTTTCAAAAAATGCATGTGCTTGTTTTCTCTCCTCTGCTGGGGTTATTTCATGGCTGGTTAGGACTGAAAAAAAATTGACGACAGATTCTCCAGGCTCTGTGACTATATCAAGTATAGCTGTGACTTGAGCAATAAGTGGTACAGTCTTCTATTTCAGGATGGGTCCCCATTACTATCAAGGGGATGCCTAATAGAGATCATGGGTGGCAGTGACTATTTTGCTGTAGGCAAACTCTTACTGAAATCTTTGTCATTATTTCCTATGCTTCTCTGTGGGCATAAAGAATGTGAGAATATGAGTTTCTATAGGGATCTATGAAAACCAAATAAAAATGCAACAGAATAATATTTATTTTATACACATACTTTCATTTTCAGGAATTCCTTTTGTCTGGTAATTTTGTCTAGAACAGAGCACTTAAATAAGTTTGTTTTAAAGGAAAGTTGACTGCATAGGCATGTTAAAATCTACTCCCCAAGATTTTTGTAAGCAGCATCTGGTCCTTAGAAATCTCAGGCAAGGTTATTGCAAGATCCTCTTTATGAGTCGTCTTCTTTCATGCCCTCGTACCTCTAAAATCTCCTTCTTGTCACTGTCAGATTACCATTTCTAATATTATCTTAGTTTTTATTCTGAAACTTTTCATGGATCCCTTTTGTAATTTCAAAGCCTGCTAAAACTGTCTTCTATTTCCTTTTAAATCCATCATAGGGTCTGTTAACACGTATTCTGTCTAAAAATCAGACTAACCTAATCAGTATCTCATGACTCTGCCTTACTTATTGTCCTTACTTTTGCTGATCTCTTTTCCTGGAATTTGTGACTTACTTGGTGCTTCTACCTGGCCAAACTTTTGAATCTTTTAAGTTTTACTTTAAATTATACCTCTTTGTTACATCTTTCTTCACTGACTACCCTAGTCAGTAGTCCTTCTCGATATCACTTATCTGGCATTTAATCAAACCAAGCAATAGTTGTGACTTTTTAAGTACCAAAGTTTATATCCTCTGCAGAGACTAATGTGGTGCCACATACATATAAACTCTTTAAAAATATTTTTTTACATGAATGAATAGCATACATTTGCAGGAACAATTTAAGCTCATTCATGGATGCTTATTATTTGTAATTAAACCATATAGTGCACAAAGTAAGTCGTTCTAATAACAATTATAAAATTCTTAATAATAGATATTGGACATGTTTACCCTACAAATTTCTTTAGTTGCTTTCTTGAGCTTCCTAGGGTTTTTCTTCAAGTAGAGTGTTTCTAAGACGCTGTCATTCATCCCTATGCCCATTTTTAGAGTCTACCCATACTGTGGTACAATTTCTGTTGGTTTTATTTTTGGCAAGTTAAATATATGTGGGATGTGGATACCATTTTTAAACATGTAAATATTTTATAATTCAGTATTTTAATATTAATGGCTATTTTGCTATTTCTTACTTATCTGCCATTAAAACATTTAATCAATTTAAGCAATAAGAATGTCCTGATCCACCAGTGTGTTTCAGGACCATGTTAGGAACTGAAGAGGAAATATAAGAAGCTCAAGATGCCAGCTTTTTCTTTTAAAGAAGAATTGATGAGGCCAATAAAACACAATATAAAAATATGTTATTAAGTGATTTTGCAGACTCTTGGGAGGAATATTTGCCTTCAGGGAAATGTTAATAAGTATTTCATGAAAAAGAGTTCCAGATAGAATCTGGCATTTTCTATTCCTAGATATATGTGATAATACAACTTTGTTATAACTAAAATTTCTCGATATCTTAAAATAGACAACTAGACATGCTTACCATTTTAAAAGGAGCCTATAAAGGAAGCACTTGCAGTATAACTGAACTGAGAGGTGATGGGGATTCTCTTAGTTGCTCTTTTAGATGATTTCACTCTACATTCTGAAAATGGTTGAAATGATTATATTATTTATAGAGTCAGAGTCTACCAGGGAAAATGCACTTCTAGACATTTCTTCTCAGGTTACCAGATTCTAAGGAACCGTCAACATTTCTAGGCCACTAGGGTGCACTAATTGTACCTTAATTTTATATTTGCCTAAAAGAGTTAATGTAACTTTTAAAATTACCTAACAGTCTGCTGAGTAATCTATTAATGAAAAAATCGGGAATGGAGATATTAGAAACTTTGTCTGAAATTCTTTTAGAACTTTCCTGACCTTTTTCACTTTAAGAATCCATGAGAAGAAAGTTTGAGACAGGGATTATTGCTCCTATTTTGTAGATGAGGGACTAGAGATATAAAGTAGTATGTAAGGGTGAAGCCTAACTGGTGCACTAGTCTGGTCCAGTTACGTGCCTGCCCTGTCCTGAGAGCCAGCTGGCTCTGCCTTCTGCTTCTGAGACTCTTGCATGCCTTTCTCACGGCAACAGAGGCTAGTTATGCTTCTCAAAGGCATGGTTTCTCCACTCTACCTGCCCACTGTGCAAGAAAGGGATGCTTAGCATGCCAGATCTTTCTGCCTTCAGGTCAGCAGCTCTTTTTGCTTTCCCTGTAGCCACATGAAGAAACTTGTCTAATAAATCTGTCAGTTAAGGAGTTCTACTTTAGGTTACTCTGTAGTTTCTCCTCCATTGTATTCTCCAGATTTCTTTCTTTGTCATATAAGCCTTATCTTGAGAAAACTTCAAATCAGGGGCATCTGCAAGATTTGGGGATCTGCATTTATACAATTTGGGGAACCTCTTTAAAAACAGTATTGAAATAGAAATACAAATTAAGTACAGGGTCTTGTGAAACACCAGTACAATAGATGGGTTCTGAAGCTGAAGCTGTTTTAGAAACTTTGTGGTAAATCTGCCTGTTGTTGAAAATTATACATTTTAGTAATATTGCTCTTCCATTAATTCACTTCCAGTGAATTCTGGGTGTCATAATACAATTTTTTGAATTTTTTCTAGTGCACGTAGTTAGTGTCCGTTATTAGGAAGAATGCATTGCTTTGAGAAGAAAATTATTAGGTTGATGCAAAAGTAGTGGCAAAAATCACAATTACTTTTGCACCAACTTAATATTATGTGGTGCAAAATCACTATCTGGGTATATCTTTAGATGAAATAATGTACTATATAAAGATAAGTTTTAGAATATTTTCTCTTTAAATATGAATGTGCCTAATCCAGGTATAGATCTATTTTCTTGACATCATGTTTTTAAGATAGTTTATTTTTAGTACTGTCTCTTACACACTACTGTAGTTTATAATGGTTGGATGTAATTTAAAGGAACCCTGCCAGTATGGATATATAAGAGTTATATTATTAAGGTCCTACCCCTTGAAATATAGCTTACTGGACTCACTGGATTTTTAATCATTTGTTATTTAGCGTGGATAAAAGTCAACCTTTGACTTTTACCCTCAGGCTAAGTTAAATGTGACCATTTTTAAAAATAAGAAAATGGCCCTATTCCTAATTTTTAGTTCCCATACAGTTTACAAATACATATTTACTCTGGTAATACAGCTTTGCAACTAGCAAAGCAGTTGCGCTAACACCCATATATATAGGTGAGGAAACAATTAACATCCACTAATGTTTAGCTACCTAAACTATTTTAATGTCATTTTAAAATTTTTAACTAGAATAGATATTATTACTAGCCATGAATGAAACAATGTATTTCAGTTAAAATCAATAGAGAGTGTAGATCCTTGGTAATATTTTTAACTAATATGTTAACACATTTAAGAAATAATAAAAAGATTAGTATTTCAAGTCACAGTTTTAAAAAATATCAACTAAACAGTTAATAATATTTCCCAGTTGTTAACTTCAAATTTAGCAGCCCATTGTCCCTGGTGATATATTGAAACCTTTAAAAATGTACTTGGAATAAATGGAAATGGAAGTGATTGGTATTCAGATATAATTCTTTAGTGGCCCTTTTCTTTCTTCTAAATACAGGATGAAAATTGAAAGTATAAAAAGCTTCAAGATAAATTGAAATAGACAAAACATTTTATGCAACTGTTGGTGAAAGGGGCATTCATTGTTGTTTTTTTTTTTTTTTTCTGTTCTTACTGTATTGCTTGTGGCCAGAATTAGCACACCATGAGCCAGAGAAAAAGATAAGACAAATAGAATGGCATGCAGCTAATTTTGTTTGGCAAATTTAGATCTGATACATGCTATTTCACTCCTACAAACCAACTCAGTCACTCTTTGAGAGGTACAGATGAAGTTTGTCTCCCACAGTTTAACAGCTTTCACTCAATATTTATAGGCTACATAAAAATAA
This sequence comes from Colobus angolensis palliatus, assembly GCF_000951035.1. NCBI lineage: Eukaryota > Metazoa > Chordata > Mammalia > Primates > Cercopithecidae > Colobus > Colobus angolensis. The sequence goes on from NW_012123487.1 coordinate 8,290,700, forward strand.
ATTTCTGTAAGTAACATATTTCTTACTGGCAGGATGAGCTTTGTGAAGGCAGATTTATTAATGAGGAAAAAAAGGAGAACCAAAAACATTTCAGTTGTTCCAGATCTGCAGAAAATAAAATGCCTATATGTCAAAATATCAAAAATAGTTTTGTTTCAAGGACATATATAGTGGACTTTTGGTATTCAAGATTTTTTACTAGTGAGTCAGTCAGAAATCCCATTATTTTATGATAATTTTGTGATTTGAATCTGGTAGAATTTCATATTCTGAAAGTAGTCATTCACCTACCAGATGAGCCAACAGAATAGAATCCACTGTAATAATCAGGAAGTTGCTTAAAACAAAACTTAAAACCTTGGTCTTTGTGAAAAAGTGTTATCATCTAACAGAGTAAACTTTAGTGAAATTTCTTAATGAGGTTAAACTTGTGTGAGAAAATGTTCACCAGATGTGTAATATTTGTGGAAATGTGGTTCTAGAGAAAACCTGGAATTTGTACAATAATATCTATATTAGGAAATGTCAAGAGGAATTCCTAACAGCCTTTTGTAGCACAGTGAATTGTAGAGTATTCAGAGTTGTAATTTTATTTATATATCTGTTAAGGATTTGTCATGACTTCAGACTATATTCTCCATAATCAAGTTCACTGTAGAGAATAATTCTCATTCATGAATTGTTCATCTCATCATATTTCCAGTGGTTATTTCAAGGTTAATTTTTTTCAGATAGCTTGTCTGTTGATTAAGGTTTTCAGTAATTGTACATGTGCTGATAGCACATGGATGCTTTAAACTTGAAGACATCTTTGATTTTATAACCAGTCAAGGTCAAATGTTTTCCAATGCTTTTGTACTCAAATATATAGAAAAAATAACTTTACTGTTTATTTTTTCTTTCTGCTAGGAATATGGAGCCTCTTTTTGACATTTGCAGATTTCCATAAACCTTGTGTAGGATATGATGAACAAAGTATATCCCATACTAGGATTAATATTCAAGTAGTGTATTTCTTACAATTTTACTGATTGTTAAAACATTGAAATGCTATTTTACATAACTGAGTTTCCCTGGTACCTTCCCTGGAACCCCTTTCTCTGACTTAACCCAATCAAACAAGCAAAGAGTTAATACATGACACAATAATGGATCTTCAGATATCTTCTCTGGCATATGCTATGTTCCATTCTAATGTGCCTTTGACATTACAGTCACTAAATACTGTAAATATTACTGTTATATATAATAACAATTTTTCCATAAGTATTTTAAAATAATAGAAATATGAACAGTGTCAGAGTAACTTTGCCACAATTAAATATTAGCCAGTTTGAGAAATGCATTTTTCTGAGATAAGTGTATCACGGCATAGACACCTGTTTTATGTGAGTTGAAGTGAAAAAAATGAGTTAAACACAATAGACAGGATGCCACTGCCCACATATTGAATTAGCCTAGTAGAAAATCACATGAGTGAGGCCTAGGAGAAAATCACTCATGTAATTTAGTATGTGATCAGGGGCATTCTGTCCACATTTAAGGCAAATGCTATACATTTTCCCAAGAGTGAGTATGAGTGCTGATGGGTCATTTGTGTCTATAAACTAGGCTGCAAGTACTCACAATAGTTTGAATATGTGATGACCATCATCTATGTGGTAATAACCATATCGCGTGCTCATATGATTAGTCAGAATGAATGGTTATCTGGCAAGGTATTAGCTGCTGCAGGTGTGTGTATTAGATATGGGACTATCCCTGGAGGTCACTACATCTACTCTTTTCATTTGTGGTAGATAAGGAGAGGAAAAAATTAAAATTAAAACTTTTATTTTTACAAAGTTAAAATACAATATTGTAGGAATTGTGAACGTCAGCTTTATTATAATTTTGGTAACTTAGATTTTGACGTGTTTTTTTTTTTTAAATTTCATATTACAACAGCATAATAGCATACTATTTAATTTGAAGAATGATTAAAGACATAAGGAGATATACCAGGCCTGGAAAAGAGGAGTCTTGGGAAGGGGACATGATAACTGTCTTCAATAGCTAGGGAGGGCTGTTACATACAAGAGGGATTAGCAATGTTCTGTACAGCCTTGGAGAACAGAAACATTAACAGCTGTTTGAAATTGTAAGGTATCATATTTCAGTTAAACACCATCAAGGAGTTTCTCATAGCTAGAGCTAACCAAAGTTGGAATGGTCTGTCCCAGGAGTCAGTGAGTTCCCTCATGTGTGGCGTGGTAAGCTCTGATCTAACCTCTTCTATGATGATAAGAAATGAGTGAGGCAGCTGAGGAACAACTGGTCCACAATGTTGGGGGGGAGGATTGAGTTCTGTGATTTCTGAGAACCTGTCATAAGCACACTGTGCCCAAGTATCTTTTCATAGCCTCTAAAAATTAGAGCAGATGAAACCCATCCTTCAAGTCTCTGTAGCTAAGATTCCCACCCATCTGCTCCTCATCATCCTACCTGCTCTTCATAGATTAGTTGATTTGTGAAGGATTTTTTAAAAAATTGTCATTCTTCAATAAATATTTAGCTTTTTTCTTAACAGTCTTCATATTAAATATTCACACTTCTGGTTCATTATACTATCACCAATTAATCATTCTCAATTTAAAAAACAATAGAGAATATAAGCATGCAAACTTAAAATATATACACTTTGCTCCTCAGTTTATGCCAGCAGGTGTTTATAACTAAATACTGATTTAACTAGACTGGAAGGAGAAATATATAAGAAGGTGGGGACATAGTTAGGAGCAGCAGGAATTTAGAAAACTGGGCCTGCATTTGTGGCTGGGAGATAAAATGTTAAGAAATAACAGCAAAAGAGAAGCACTTTCCTAGGGGAATTGAAAATCAAAAGGAGATAAAAAGATAGATGTACATATGCATGCCTGACCTAATTACAAATAAGGTAGATCTTTATTAGTCAGTTTTGGAAATAGTTTAAGGTCTTTGACATTTCAATCTCTTTTACTACCACTTTTGGATCTACACTATAAACCTTCTAAACAAAATGTTTTGCTTTTTCCATTTGTGGCCATTCTTTTAACGTTGTTTTTGGTTCTCCTGTATGAAGACTGCATTTCTGTGATATCCTACCTTCTGTTTTAGGCTTTCTGATCTACCACCTCTCCTCACTTTCTACAGTCTATATCCACTTTAATGCGAGGAGGTTCCAAGCCCTGTGCTGGTACTTTATGCATTACCTCTGGTGCCTCCTTAAACCTGCAGAGTAGATGGTATCAATCCTCTGTGATAGATAAAGAAAATGAGACTCAATTACATCATAGGACAAATCACACAGCTATTTCTCAACGGAGGCAATAGTCTGACAATCAATTTGGCTATTATTAGGTGTATATTAGACTTAGATTTCAGTTGTCTATTTTTAAGGAGGCAATGAATAAAGATAATGCACTCAACAAAAAGTAAGTCTATCCAATGCTTCTGTCTGGCTGTGGTCCTCTTCATCTTTTTCTTACTGTCCAGATGCTCTCCCCTGTCTTACCTCTGTGTAGATTATTTCTAAGCTCTTACCCCTATACAGAGCTCTAAACCTTCCTGTTTCTACTGCCTGCTGGATATCTCCTCTTGGATAAGTCACAGCATCTCCGACTCAAGCTATTCAATGTTTTACTTATCGCTTTTCATAATTTAATGTGTTTTTCCTATATTAATTGTTATAAACTTCTGTACATCAAAAATTAACTCTTCATTGGTAAAAAGCCAAGAAATTGTAACATCTAATACTTTTTAAGAGGCCAACTGTATCAGGAAGTATGCTAAGCACTTCTCATACAATATCTCACCTAATCTTAACAATGTGGACACTACCATCCTTATTTTACAGACAAGGAAACAGAAGCTTGGAGAGATTAATTAACTTGCAAAGGGCCACACTTGTGCAGGTGGCTGATCAGCAATGCCTAGGCTCCTATTAAATTCACAGTCTAAATATCAACATTTTATATATGACAATAAATGAAAACTCCTAAGAAGTATGCTGGTAACATAGGTGAATTTCTTAAGTATTTTAGGCCATTAACAATGATTTTGCTTGATACTCATAATAATGCTAAATAACCAGGAATATTTGTGAATATATCAAATATGGAAACGGGATCAAGTATATTAACAATATATGCCACTCTTCTATTTTTACATTGTGGTTTCATTACATTTATAATACCTCGAATCAAGTAACCATTGCAGTAACTCTTTGAAATTGATAATGTGAAGTAAAATATTGCAAGGAGTAAAATAGAGGAATCCGAGAATTTAAATAGTGCAGATTTGAATCAACCATGTGAGTATAGGTAAATTACTTAATCTTTTTAAGCTTCAATCATCCCATCTAAAAAGGGAATTGAATATTAATATTAACCTCATCATTGTGACGGTTAAACGAAATGCTTATAAATGCATATAAAATAGCATCAGGCACATAGTAAGTGCTCAATAAATGTTAATTGTATTTTGTGTGCTATAGTAGTAGTAGGAGAGAAGTAGGGCAGTTAAAAGCAAAAAAGGAAGCATCATAAATTTAAAGTTAGAAAACATTAAATATGAAAAGAGCATGAACTTTCTCTTTTTCATAATTTGAACTTGAGTTTTGTGTGTCCTATGAATATAAACAGGTGATACAATAATGGTTTATAGAATTATTGTACACATGGACTGTCATGAGCACTGTAAGTAGACTGTTTAGGGAAGAATTTGGCTCTCTCTGAGGGGCAGTTTTCTCAAATCCTTTTTTTCTTCATATTCTGTTTTTATAGTTTTGGTATTAAAGAGCTTAGAGAGACAGTTTTGTTCCAAAGATTTATGTTTACCTGGCAAACTCAAATCCTCTGTCCTTTCATCCTTATTGTTTTTTAAAGTGCCTTCAAGAGAAAATGGTTTTTAATCAAATTCATGAGATAACTTTTTATGTTACATTTTATAGGCATTTGAACTTTTCAAGATAGGACACAACTAAAATAATGTATGACCAAATGTGTTTTTCAAAAAATTTCTGCATGCTAGAGGAGAATCCTCCACATCTATATACAAATACTGACAGAATTTGTCACATAGAAGATAATCTGTAAATTGTTGTGATTATTAAATGTTTTCCCTATATTATGGTTTTTCACATTTATTAGGGAATTAGGTAAAGGCTATGCATGACATAATAAACTTTTAAATTCACAGAGCTGGCCGGGCGCGGTGGCTCAAGCCTGTAATCCCAGCACTTTGGGAGGCTGAGACGGGCGGATCACGAGGTCAGGAGATTGAGACCATCCTGGCTAACACAGTGAAACCTCGTCTCTACTAAAAAATACAAAAAAACTAGCCGGGCGAGGTGGCGGGCGCCTGCAGTCCCAGCTACTCAGGAGGCTGAGGCAGGAGAATGGCCTAAACCAGGGAGGCGGAGCTTGCAGTGGGCTGAGATCCGGCCACTGCACTCCAGCCCAGGCGACAAAGCGAGACTCCGTCTCAAAAAAAAAAAAAAAAAAAAAAAAAAAAAAAAAAAAAAAAAAAAAAAAAAAATAAATAAATAAATAAATAAATAAATAAATAAATTCACAGAGCTATGCCAGTGGTGTCCACTTGCTAATTAACATTGGTGTGCCACAAAATCATACATGCTTAAAAAAGGTATCACTAATGGCAAGGGCGATTTCTGCTCTTCTATAATTCTTCTATAATTGACTGCTTGCTTTTTTTGCAACAACCTCAAACTCCCTACAGTTAGTGGATGAGAATTTCTAAAAAGTTATTTCTCCTATCAACCAGTGTGGAAACTTTCAAGGATGCTGTGAACTTTTCATTTTTGCAAAACGTAAGAACAAATTTAAAAATGAAGGCTATTATTTTTAGACTGAGAGATAGGTAGAAATTTTGTATGCAAGCTCCACCACGTGTCATTATCTTATTCAGCTGACAGGTGGTGCTCCAGAACAATATGGGCAGTGGGGATGTGTGATTAGATTTCCATCAGTTTGTGGAACAAACCATAAAAACCTTTTAATGTAGCAGTTGAATTACCAAAATCTTTACATGCAAGGATAGTAACTCAATAAAATAATTGTTACATGCAAATAACCTTTTAAATTTTAAATGTGTTTTAGATGCAGGCATTGAACTAGACTGGGATCAAGATTTCATGTAGTTTCAACTCAACTTTTTACTTTACTGCAAACTGATAAATTGGAATATTAAACTATAATTAAAATCAATACAACTGATTTTCCTCCATTTATCATATTATTTAACATTACTATGACATTCTTTTTAACCAATGATTGATCATAAATAATAATTGTCCATATTTATGGGATACAGAGTGATTTTTCAGTACATGCATACATTGTATAATAATTAGAATAATTAACCTATCCATCAAGTCAAACATTTATCATTTCCTTGAATTGTGAATACTCAAAATTTTCTCTTTTAGCTTTTTGAAAATATACAATAAATTATTAAACATATTTACTCTGCATTGCTACAGAACACTAGAGCTTTATTCCTATCTAGCTGTAATTTTGCATTCTTTAACCAACGTCTCTCTATATTCCCCTCTGCCTTATCCTTCCCAGCCTCCAATAACCAAAATTCTACTCTCCACTTTTATGAGCTCATAGTTTTAGCCCCTTCATGTGTATTTATCTTTCTGTGCCCAAGTTATTTCTCTTAACATAATGTCCAACAGATTCACCCAGGTTGCCCCAAGTGAAACAATTTCATCATTTTCTTAATGGCTGAATAGTCATCTACATTAGGTATTTTTCCTAATGCTATCCCTCCTCTAGCCCTCCACCTCCTAACAGTCCCAGTGTGTGATGTTCCCCTCCCTGTGTTCATGCCTAACAGCCATTTTATTTATCCTTTATCATTTTGTGCAGTAGCTTTAATATTACCCAGACCTCTGTAGCCATCAATACATTCTTGAAAAAGAATATGATGATTTGCAATTTTTCCAGGAAGATAATTGGGAAATTGTAGACATTGCTTGATTAAATTTTAGTGTATTTATATTAATATAAAACTTGTAACTCAAAGTTGAATCATGTCTCTCACTTTTCTAATGGTAATAAGATTTTTTAAGCATTCCAATTAAACAGAATTTGTTGTACTTTTAGGAAACAATTCAGGGATGATTGAGATCTATACTACATTCTATTTCTGAGAAGGCTAGTAAGCCTCTCTGGATTTATTTGTGCTTTGGGAAAAGAGTGTAGAAAAGCAGTTTAGGTTTTGTAAGTTTTTCATTCTTCCCAATCAGAAGTCTTGATTAGGAACACCAGTGCATATGATTCTGGGTACACACAGGATGGCATTAGTAGTAGTCCCATATAACATTCTTTTTTTTTTTCCAGGGAGATGATATCACAGCTGTCCTTTTTGCCTGTAATCCCTGTTTGGAGTAGTCTCAGGACAAAGAAATCTTCTCTAGGATTATTGCCTGATATGCAACTATTCAGGTCCCAAGACCTAACATTTACTCCCTGCCCTGCTTTCTCCCTGGAATCACTGTTTGTCCAGAAGGAGTTAGATATTGGATGGAGATAGTGTGTTAGCAGATATTATCTCAACACAGTACTTATTCCTCCCCTCCCCTTCCTATATTTTAACTCTAAATAAGTGCACTTAACAACTTGGGCTTTCTATTTTCTAAACTCGTTGGAAATTTTTAAGTGGAAGTAGATTGTCAAGATTGATCTTCACAGAAAAAGATCAAAATTTTTTCTAATAGGGGCTTCTGGTACCATAAATGGTTAATCTGTACACAAATATTTTGATTCTTAGTGGTTTCATGCATCATGGCAATTCTGTTACTACCTTTTGCTATGCTATATAGTTTTTACAAGTATGCAAATATTGAAGGATGTTTAATAACCCTGACGTTATTAAGAGTTCAGTTATTTCCCAAGATTTTTAAATGGGTCTTGGGAAATTTTGAGATTAAATTATAGAATTTGTAACTGAGACATAACATTCATTCTTGAATATAATTTGCAGTGAAGGCTTTATGAAGGAAGAACTAATTACTCTCATGATTGAGATCAGAGACAATTGTTAGAATTATGTTTTGCAAGGTTATTTTTCTATGTATAGACTGTCTATGTCCCTTGAAAACTGCAAGTTGATGTGTGCTTATCTAGAAAAATCAGTTCCTTGTCAATTAGCTTACAGTGTTTTAGACTGATTTATAGTCACATTAAATAGATTTATTGACATTTTCATCAGAAACTATAAATATTTATCTTGTAGCTGAGAGCAATGAATGCTAGGTAGCCTCAACAAGTGATATTAATAACACTGAAGTTTTCTAAGTTTTTCTATATTAAAACAATGTATTTTTACAGGTTGAAAATCAGCACAACTTTACTCTGAAGGATTGTGATGTGTTTTCTTTCATATAGTGTACAGGATTTTAATTCTTGTAATAACAAGGTTGCTCACGTTGCCAGCAGGAGGCCCCTCAAAGCAAGATAATGCCTCTCAGTTTGCAGATTTCAGTATAAATAAATAACACTCCACACACTCCTTTCAGATACCCAAGTAAGTGAGATAATGCTATATAACATTTTTTTCATTAAAAAATAGCTGTATTGTGTCAGTGACCTGTAATAACTAGCACTGCAAGGAGAAGCAACAGCCTCATTCACCTTGCATCCATGCAGAAATAACTGAACTCTATTTCCATGGCTGGAGGGAGAAGAAGAAAGAAGAGAATGAAAGAAAAGAGCAACCTTGGAATGCAGTCACTCTCACGCTAACAAGGGGGAGTTTAAACTGACTATTTGTACTACATTGAACTTACCACTCAACACGTTGCAAATAACCCTTGTACTCTAAGCACTGAGATAGTCATTGTTAATAATGGTGTGGTGGGAATATAGTAAGCAGTCTTTTGCCATGTCCCTTAATTCTATATAATTTTCTATTAATGACTCATCAGTTGGCCAAATATTGTACTGAAAAGGTTTCAACGATTGAATATAAAGATGCAGTCATTACAAATACCATTTCTGGACAAGGATGGCAATGTATGTTTAAACTTCTGTAATTCAGGATAAGACAATACCATCTACTTCACATTGCTGTCTACTCTTTCTAACACAGGCCATTACTTGTAAACACTGAAATGTTGGATATAAAAAGGAAGAATAAGCAATATGCTGTAGACCAAATCAAAGTTAATACCTTTAAATTATTTCTCAATGAAAATGTCAAAATATTTCATATTTTCAAATTTCAACTGTAATTCACAAACTCTTATTTTATTCTAAGACTTTGAACAGACGTTGTGGAGAGAATATAGAAAACTTTTGTGGTGATTGTGGGCCTGAAATTAAAGCCTTTACTAAGAGTTATCTCACTTTGAAATTTGTGGAAGTCATGCAAACATAGTTCAGTGGAATTCAGTTCATTCTGCCTAGACATTCAATACATTCTGCCTAGACATTCATTTGTTCAGTATCTCACAGGCCTTGCATAGCAGTGAAATCAGACAGCCTAATGTACAAAGACAAAGAGCAAGAATATTTGGCCCTGGATCCTTAGTGTTCAATTATTTGAATCTATATGGCACATCAAGACTGTACAGTTTAATACATTTGTTATTCACAAAACAACACCAGCAACAACTCTTTATCCACAACATCTAGGCGATTTTAAACATAAACATATAAATTCAACACACTCTAATGAGGTTGCAGATTATCTTGTCACTTTGTTAAATACATTTTAATGTTAGCTCTGTTTCTAATATATATGAGACATGGGACTGTTTGCTGGAAGAGCTCTTAATATGATCATCTTTTCCAGTTCTCTTATTTTACAGAAAATAAGTGTAAGATTTAGAGATGTTATTTGCCTAAGAATAGGTTGCCAGTCAGTGGCAGAGACTGGAACTCATGTTGTCTGACATTTTTCTACTGCCCAAACAATTACTCCATACAAATGTAGGAGAAATAATAGATCACTTTAGAGTTCTTACACTGGATTTATTTTGTACATTTAATAGGTAAATTTTATGTGATTATTAATATATTCATTTCAGAAATATTGATAAATATATGTAAAAATGAAGAAGATATTATTTGTAATCTTATCACCTAGAAATAATCGCTACTAATGCTTTGCACTAATAACATTTTGCAGATGTTTGTAAATACTTTCTTGTTGTGCACATGAGTATATGTGTCTGTGTGTGTCTACAGTACTTCTTACAAAAATGATATGCATTCTATTATGTTTAATAACCAAGTTTTGTACATATTTTATACCCCAAACATATTTTAATTTCTGAAATTCTTATTTGGACTAACATATTTAGTGATACAATTTTTAGAATTATATGAAATCAGTTTATTTACTTCCTTTAATGTTGCCATGTATGCTTTTGTTGTTTTATTTTTCATTTTTAATTGCTCTTTTATGTTTTAAAAAGCTGGAGAGAACTCTTTTAAGTTATATGTTTACACATAATTGTGATTTCCTCAGAATAAATATTTGCAAGGCCAAAAACTAAGAATTTAAGCATTTGGTATTTCATGGTTCATTACCCTGAAGAAAGTTTGCACAAATTTACTCTGCTACTACCCATTTAACAATTGATTTCAACTTTTTTTTCATTTTTTTTTAAATTTAGGTTTTCTTAGGTGAATACAAATATCAATGAATAATTTGAATATCAATATACAAGTGGATCTTTTTTAATTTTTATCTTCATATAGAGATATGTGAAATGTAAATGTTATTTCTTAGATATAGTAGTCTTAAGAATTATATATACTGTGAGTTAACTCTAATTTAATTTAATTAAAATATCTGTTTTATAGTATTGTTATATATGATAGCTTGAATTCTCATATTCTATTAAAACATATTTATATTTCCTAAGTTTATTATACCTTTTAAAAATTTAATACTGAAAAGGAAATAAAAATATTTTCTTTCCTTTTTCCTCAAATTTGTAAACTTGAATGTTCAATTAATCTGTGGACTACAAACCAGTTATGTGAGAATTAAGAATTTTTAAAAATCCAACCTGCTCTCACATATGAATTGCTAAATATAATAATTTATTTAACTGTATAGTGATGAATTGATATTGAAAATGTTTTTGCATCAACTAATACTTTCACCCTGACAAGTAATCTCTGTGGTCAGTGTGGAGTCAAAGCACTGAGCCATATGCACACATAACCAAAAGCGTTTCAGCTTTCCTTTCCTTCATACTCAGATTTTGACATTTATGAAGTTGCAGTCACTTCTATTTTATCATTTATATTTCCTATTATATAAATCAGGGAATGTTTATGACTACATTTAGAAATTAAATATTATATACTCCTTTTAAACATATTTTCACATTTTTCCTTCATATAGGAAACTGTTAATCTTTCAAAATAATGAAATGTTTGCAATAATATGTATTTGTGACTGACTCCATGTTGCTGCTTTCTCCCTGTTCTTTTGTTTTTCCTTTTGCATCAGTTTACTTCTCAATGTAGCAATGAATTGATTGATTGATAGATTGATTGAGATGGAGTCTTGCTCTGTCATGAGGCTGGAGTGCAGTGGTATGATCTTTGCTCACTGCAACCTCTGCCTCCTGGATTCAAAAGATTCTCTTGCCTCAGCCTCCCGATTAACTGGGACTGCAGGTGCACACCACCATGCCCAGCTAATTTTTGTATTTTTAGTAGAGATGGGGTTTCACCATGTTGGCCAGGATGGTCTCTATCTCTTGACCTCATGATCCACCCGCCTCAGCCTCCCAGAGTGCTGGGATTAGAGGCATGAGCCACCGTGCCCAGCCTAGCAATGAATTTATTTTAACACACATTACTAGAGTTGATATATGTATATAATATTTCATGGGTATATATGACAACTAATGCATTTGAATAATGCTGAAAAATTATGTAAATGCAGGATAATATTTAAACAATAAAGTGTAACTTTTATAGACATTTATATCATTACTTTTAAGCACCTTGTCAACTTTCTTTGTAACAAATGTAATCATTGACATTTTACTTTTAAGGGGGAAGGAGAAAAGTACCATTTTACGTGTGAAAAATTGGGCATTTTGTTTAAGGTAATACATTGACAATAGTTTTTTGGGAAGTTTTTATCACAGTGCAGGAAAGCTTTTTTTTTTTTTTTTTTTTTTAACAATTTCAGGCAATGCATTGACACAGTTACTGTTGATAGTGAGCAAACAAGAATTTAAATAAAGTGAGAAAAAAGTGAATTGGAACAAAATGTTATCATGTCTTCTCCAGTCTATAGAAGCAGTTTTTTGTTTGGTTTTGTTATGAAATTTAGTTGACTTGGAGCTTTCTAAGACCACTTCTTATTAAAAATGGGTAAAAAATAAAGTAGCATGTGGAAAATTGTCTCTATTTTGGACTATAGTAACTAAAACATACACTTTAGAGTCGACAAACCTGAGTTCAAGTTTCAGATTTGGGACTTGCTAGCTGTATGGTCTTTGAAAACTTAATTAACTTCTTTGTGTCTCACTCTCATGTTTAAAATGGGGAAGATGCTTTTACTTTTCAGGACTGTTCTGATGGCTAAATTGAAAAATATGTATAAGATATTTAGCATGACATTTCGCTAACTGTAAATACTTGTGAAATGTTACTGTATTTTTCTATAAAAGTGGTAACTTTTTAATGCTATTTTTTATTATCACATTATTTTAGGAGATTTGTCTTTAGTATTCCATTTTAGAGTGCTGAGTATACAAAACAAATTAATTTATTTCATTTCATTCAGCACACACTTATTGCATGGCTACTTCCATATCAGTGAAGGTATCAGGAGTATATTAAAGAATCTAGTGAGGAAGACAGATGCAAAAATAGATACTTTCCAAATTTTATGGTAAATGGTAAGCAAGTTACTCCGGAATAACTTAGTATAACTAAAGTTTGGAAAACTATTCTGGGTAAGACAGTTTCTGAAATGAGTTATGAAGATGATAAGAATTAGATGAAGAATGATGTGGAGGATGTTCCAGATAGGAGAAACTGCAACAACAGTTTTGAAGGAAATAATCCCAGGATGTAATTTGGACAATTTATTTAGAGTGATTAAAGCATAAAGATGTCAGAGAGGTGCAAAGGAAGAGGATGAAATGTAGAAACAGGCCACAGGAACTTTCATGTTCTGCTAGGGGCTTTCTTTTTCCTCTTTCATTTTTTTCTTAAAATAATTGATGGTATTTTATGTGCCGATTTGATTTATGGACTTACAAGGAAAATTTGTGTGTGTTATAATCAGGGTGCATGATACCTTGTCAAACTAGTATTTGACAACCCTAATAGTCAGTGATATATGCAGAATGAAATAGGAAAATATCAAGTAAAATACTTTTTAGAATTGAGAATTTTGCAGAGAGAATTCATTTTAGGCTGTACTCCTCAGAAAGGTATTGGGCTTTGTTGTGAGAACTCAAGAAATGAGGAGGGCCTAGAAATGGAAACAAAACAAAACAAAAAACACGCAAACAGTTTTAAATACTATTTATTGGGTTCTGCCATGTATCAGGCTCTGTGCTAGGTATTTTTGCATAAATTACACATTCCCAACAACACAGACCTATTTAAAATACCTATATCATATTGACTCAATATCCATATGTATATTTTTTCTCCCAATAAGAGAGAAGTTACGTACTTATATAAAGAGTTCTAAAGGTATGAAGTCAGGATTTAAGTCAACTTTCCCCTGACTCCAAAGGTGTAGTGTAGAAACTATTAGAGGGTATTTCAATGATTACTTCCTTTACCTCTTCCTTACTGGCAGAATAAACTAGTTAAATTGCCCCCCATCCCTGGGGAGAGAATCATTACTGCTCTAAGCGTGTTATCGTCATTTCATTTCTCATGCCAGTTAGGTAGTGAAAATGGGATAGAATTCTGATCAATGAAAGGGGAAATCTGGCAGGCTTCCAGAGAAACTCTAATGAAAAGAGATACACAGGGGAAGCACTATCCATTTTAGCTAACGATCATTATGTTTGCATATGACACCTGGAACTGGCAGCCCATCCTTTGGTACTGGGTGGTTGCATGAATGCCATCCCCCAAAATGCAAAATGGATTCTTCATGACATCATTGAGCTTCTGAATCAACCCTAGGATATCTCTTATCTCTAGACTTTTTACATACAAGACATTAAATCTCTAATTTTTAAGCCACTTTTATAGCCAGATTATTTTACTTAATACAAGTCCTAAATGTTCAATTACAATACCTTGGCTTACTTGTTCAGTTACCTAAGTAGCCGATTCATTCAAATGTATTCCTCCTCCTTTAAGATGATTCCCCCTTCTTGGTCATTAGAAAGAAATAGATACGTTTGAAAAAAAAAAATGAGCATCTAGTTTCACAGAATCTTGGTCTGAAAGAGATGTGAAAATAAAGAGTGAAGACTGAATGGTAGGTTGCCTAGGATTATAAGGAACACAGTTATAAATTACCAAGCTGTTGTACGATCATATAATTTCATCGTGTTTTAAAATTGTCCTAAATTTTGTAATAGTTACAAGAGAAATGATAAACTAAGTGGCTCTTTCTTTGGATGTGCCCATTTTTAAGTGTTGATTATTCACTGAACACTATACTTGAATTTTAGGTCAAGCTATTTGATTCTTATAAAAACTGTTAGGATGGAAGGTGTTTTGTGACCCACAAAATGTTTCCTCTGGAAGCCTAATAGGGAATGCTCATCAGCTTTCAATGAAAAGATATGCCGTTTGCAGTAGGTCCAAAATGAGGTAATACAAGACAAAAAAGTTAAAGTGGCATCTTTGATTCTTCTATACATCTATATTATGTCAATCTTTTCAATATATTTGCAGTAAAATAATTAAGAGAAAGAATATTAATTTTTTCCTTCCTTGTCTAAAATATGCGTTTTTTTTGAGTACATGCCATATATAAGAAACTGGCCTATTCATTTACATATGTCATTGAATTCCATTTTTGGGGTCATATATTCTTATTAGTATTTTTTATTATGATTTTCTAGCTATAAATCAAATAGTCATGAAAATAATGTCGTTGGACATTCCTGGGGATCCCACATGTACTTGGAAAATAATTTTTTAGTTTTCTATTTATTAACAGGCACTTGAACTATAAAATGACTGTTACTTTGTTTCATATATTATTTTTCCAGATAGACATTTTATTGGTGGAATATGAATGAAATATTATATTAACAGATATCCCACTTACATGTTGAAACTTCATATGATGTTAGGCTTTTCAATCAGTAAGTATAATGTACAAATTTTGAAGTGCCCTGTTATTCTGTCTACTCACAATTATGTGGTCTCCTATTAGTTAAGGATTTTCATAGCCTGATAATTCATTTTGATCCTACCATGACATAATGTTTTATTTAAAGTTTAATTGTTTTTCCTGTAACTTTTTAAATGCCCAGTAAAGTCGTATCATTGGATTATGGAAAATTCTTTAGCCAAATCCTATTTAAAACAGAATCGTGGGATGTGAGGTGAGAAAGTCAGTAAGGTCTTAGTCTCCAAGTGTTTTAAAATGCTTTACCTACCTGTAGACATTTCCTCCTTTCTTCTGCACCTTGTCAAACCAGTTTATTACTTCTATAGTTTATATAAACATATAGCCTTCTGTACACTTGTTTTATTTATGTTGTGCAGTAGTATTGGAAATCACTCAAATTGTTGTATGAATACATTGGATGGGAGTAGTTATATATATATGAGATGTATATATATGTGTGTGTGTATATATATGTGTGTATGTGTGTATGTGTGTATATGTGTGTATATATATGTGTGTGTGTATACACACACACACACATCTTTCTGTGTCATGTCTAGCAGTTAAACGTTCTGTATGTAACTATTTATGTTAGTATGTACATTTGACTGCAAGGTGAACTGAAATAGTTGTGGTATATCTTTTCAGGTTTAAAATGTTTCCAGTTGATAAATACATGCTACATGCTGATATTTTACAACAAAAGTTTGGGATATTTCACTGTTAACTGTTAATTAAGCATTGAAACTCTGAAGACTACAAATTTAATAAAGTATTTCATAAGGATTACAGAAGCACTAATGAAAATGAAACTCTTATCATAACTTAATACATGGAAACTAATTTTCAAACACCTGACAATTGAATCAATGAACAGTATCAGTAACAATGGTTGTTTTTCCTTCAATTTCTGGAGCAGAGGCTCTGTGATAGATGGTTCATACACAGGATTTCATTTGAATCTGAACAGGAGGCAGAATTGAAATGTGTTTGTGTGACTCCAAAGCTAGGTATAGTTATTCCCATTTTCATATTCTATATTAGGAATATGGAACATAAACTTATTTAAATTAAATTATTTACAGGTAATTCTTAATAGTAACAATTCATAATGTAGGATCACAGAATAACATGTAATAATTTTTATACAAAATTAAATAAATATATTAATATTGTTAACCTATTGTGATGACAGTCTGAGGAGGATATTTGAAGGTTGCCCAATAATAACAGCAACAGAATTTGACCCCATTTCTATTAATTAAGACCTCAGTATCACTTACGTAAGAAAGCAATCTTATGAAAAACACATAGCAGGCCGGGCGAGGTGGCTCAAGCCTGTAATCGCAGCACTCTGGGAGGCCGAGATGGGTGGATCATGAGGTCAGGAGATCGAGACCATCCTGGCTAACACGGTGAAACCCCGTCTCTACTAAAAACTACAAAAAACTAGCCGAGCGAGGTGGCGGGCACCTGTAGTCCCAGCTACTCGGGAGGCTGAGGCAGGAGAATGACGTGAACCCGGGAGGCAGAGCTTGCAGTGAGCAGAGATCCGGCCACTGCACTCCAGCCTGGACGACAGAGCGAGACTCCGTCTCAAAAAAAACAAAACAAACAAACAAAAAACACATACCAAATGGACACAAGAATCATAATAGGAAAACAGTTGTACAACATACATATCATTTAAAAACTTCTGAATCTCATTTACTGTCATATATTTTCACTCTGAGATTTTTAAAAAGTTTTCAATTATTTGCTTTGGCCTTATCCATGAAGGCCAAAGTAGGGTTTTTAATTACTTACACATCAACAATTCCAAATGGATTGCCAACATACTGGAAGCAAAGTTTTATTTAGGCTATTCTCAGCTTCTACTTTTAGGGGAATATTCTGGAAAGAGAAACTTTAAGAAGAAGGAACTAAAATTTCAGCATATATGGAAAGGTGTAACAAGAAATTGTATAAGTCTTAAGGACATTAGAAAATAAATAATTACCACATTAGTTCAAAGCTTTACAGTTTTTCAGAGGTTCTTGGCAGACATGAAAGTACAGAAGTAATCAATTATTGGAATTGGCAGATGACAATGACAAAGAAATTTGGAGATGCAATAAAAGCAATAGTGGAAAAATGTCAAAAATATACTCATTTTTAAAGCTTAAGAGAAATGTTAGAAGGAAGATTATGTAACTGCTATTGTGATTATTAAGATTCTTTTAGAAAGTCTACTAAAGAAAATGTTCCAGAATGCTGAAATTAGGATAATTACCCACTACTGCTATTTATATTCTGAAGATATATATTTAGATGCCCCTGGATTCTGTACAGCATTTGAAAAATTAAATTTAAGGTAGGCTTGTGTTCTCTAATTGTATTTCAACTGTCGATTCTTATATAATTTTTTCATAAGTATATAAAGAAACTTATGACTTTAAATATGAGTTTAGCTTCTTTTTTAGACATGTATCTGAAAAATCAGAAGTTTAAAAATTATCTCAAGATAATTGATTCATAAAATGTGAACTCTAAATTATAACACAATGCATAAGCCCATAAGTAATTTATATTTATCAGTTTGTTTTTGTGTATGACCTGGTTAGTATCATCAGTTTAAAATTGATCCCACTTTATTTCTATATAATAATATGAAGGCACACCTAAGAGATGTTGCAGATTCAGTTTCAGACCACCAAAATAAGCTGAATATCACAATAAAGCAAGTCAACAATTTTTCCCCCACACATATAAAAGTTATGTTTCTACTGTACAATTATGTCCCAAAATACAATGTGAATACCTTAATTTAAAAATAGTTATTGCTAAAAAAATGCTAACAATCATCTGAGCCTTCAACAGGTAGTAATCATTTTGCTGGGGGAGGGTCTTGCTTGGCTGTTGATGGTTGCTGACCAATCAGGGTGGTAGTTGCTGAAGGGTTGGGGTGACTGTGGCAATTTCTTAATATAAGACAACAATGAAATTTGCCATATTTGTTGACTCTTCCTTTCATGAAAAACTTCTCTCCAGCATGCGATGCTGTTTGGTAGCATTGTACACACAATATAACTATTTTCAAAGTTGGAATCAATTATTTCAAACCCTGCTGCTGCTTTTTCAACGAGTTTATATAATATTCTAAATCTTTTGTTGTCATTTCAACCATGTTTATAGTATATTCACCAGGAATGGTTTCCATCTCAAAAAACAACTTTCTTTGTTCATCCATAAGAAGCAATTCCTCATCTGTTTATTTGATCATGAGACTGCAGCAATTCAGTCACATATTTAGGCTCTATATCTAGTTCTCTTTCCACCTCATCTGCAGCTGTTTCCTCCACTGTAGTTTTGAATTCCTCCAAGTCATCCATGGGGGTTGAAATCAACTTCTTCCAAACTCCTATAAATGTTGATATTTTGACCTTCACCCATGAATCATTAATATTTTTAATGATATCTAGAATGGTGAATTCTTTCTAGAAAGTTTTAATTTTACTTTTCTCAGTTCCATCAGAGGATTTCCTACTTCCAGCAGGTATAGCCTTATGAAGTATATTTCATAAATAATAAGAATTGAAAGTCAAAGTTACTTCTTGATTCAAAGTAATGAGCTGCAGAATACATGTTGTATTACCAGGCATGAAAACATTATTCTCCTTGTATATCTCCATGAGAGGTCTTGGGTAAGTAGGTTCATTGTCAATGAGCAGTAATATTTTGAAAGGCATCTTTTATTTATTTTTTTTCTAAGCAATAAGTCTCAATAGTAGGTTTAAAATATTCATGCTGTCATAACAAGGCTGTCAACAGATGTGTTGTCAACTAGGCTAGTTGTTCCATATAGAGCACAGGCAGAGTAGATTTAGAATAATTATTAAGGTTTATAGGATTTTGGAATGGTAAATGAACATTGGCTTCAACTTCAAGTCACTGTCTGCATTAGCTCCTGAAAACAGTCAGCCTGTCCTTTGAATCTTTGAAGCCAGGCATTGACTTCTCTCTATGAAAGTGGTAGATGACATTTTCTTTCAATAAAAGACTGTCTTATCTCCATGGAAAATCTGCTGTTTAGTGTATCTACCTTCATTAATAATATTAACTAGATCTTTCAGATAACTTGCTGCAGCTTCTACATCAGGACTTGTTGCCTCACCTTGTTTTCTTGTTACGGAGACAGCTTCTATCCTTAAACCTCATGAACCAATCTGTGCTAGCTTCCAACTTTTCTTCTGCAGCTGCCTCACCTCTCTCAGCCTTCATGGAATTGAGGAGACTTGGGGCCTTTCTCTGGATTAGGCTTTAGCTTAAGGGAAAGTTGTGGCTGGTTTGATCTTCTATCCAGACTATTAAAACTTTTCTCCATATCAGCAATAAGGCTGTTTGACTTTTTTTTTTTTTAATCATTTGTGTGTTCATTGGAGCAGCACCTTTAATTTTCTTCAATAACTTTTCCTTTGCTTTCACAGTTTGGCTGTTTGACACACAAGGCCTAGCTTTTGCCTGTCTTGGCTCTCTTGATATGCCTTTCTTGCTAAACTTAATCATTTCTAGCTTTTGATTTCAAGTGAGATGTAATTCTTTTTACTTGAACACATAAAGGCCACTGTGGGGTTATTAATAGGCATAATTTATAATTATTTCATCTCAGGGAATTGGGAAACCCAAGGAGAGGGAGAGAGATGGGGAAATTGCCTATTGAAGCAGTCAGAACACACACTATTAAGTTTGCTGTCTTATATGGGTACCATTTGTGGCTCCTCAGAACAATTACAATAGTAACATCAAAGATCACTGATTACAGATAACCATAACAGATATAATAATAAAGTTTGAAATATTGTGAGAATTTCCAAAATTCACAAAATTCTCTGTGTCCAGAGACACAGAATGAACATATGCTGTTGGAAAAATGGTGCTGACAAACTTGTTCCATGCAGGATTGCCACAAGCCCTGAATCTGTAAAAAAAAAAAAAAAAAAAAAAGTATCTGCAAAGCACAATAAAATGAGATATGCCTAAATGTTTGGTCTGGGATTTTATTTTACCCTGTATTCCTCCTACTAAGTAGCCTTGTACTGTGTCATAGATGGTGTTAGAAGATATGAGAGTACTGAGTCAGAAACAGAGGACTTTTATTACTCATGTTGCAGCAAGGAAGATAAGCATCAGCTTGCTTGTATGAATTTTTCTTGCCCCTAAGTTCCATAAAATGATACGAAGGGCCCAGATGACCCCTGCATACATAGCAAATTGTATTATAGGCAACGCTGAGTTTGGGGTATCCCCTACTTTTATAGCAACCAAACAAGGCTGCTGTTTGTCCCTGTAGGAGACATTACATCATCCCTCAAGGTTTCTCACTGCAAACACAACTCAGAAATAGCTCAGATAAAGAGGCATCACATTTTTGGCATAGCCAGCAAGATGTGTAGGTGCACAAGAGACCCTTTGGAAGACTGTCTTTCCCAATGGTACTTTTCAATTTTATAACATTTTCCTGCTTGCAAAGAGTTTTTACACATATGACCTCATTGTGTCCTCACTTGATGTTTAATACTCACTCTCTTCAAGAGTAAGAAACAGGCCGGGTGTGGTGGCTTATGCCTGTAGTCCTAGCACTTTGGGAGGCCGATGGGGATGGATCACCTGAGGTTGCTGGCCAACACAGTGAAACTCCATCTCTACTAAAAATACAAAAATTAGCCAGGCATGGTGGCATGTGCCTGTAATCCCAGCTACTCGCGAGGCTGAGGCAGGAGAATCACTTGAACCCGGTAGACAGAGGTTGCAGTGAGCCGAGATTGTGCCACTGCACTCCAGCCTGGGTGAAGAGCAAGATTCCGTCTCAAAAACAACCAACCAACCAACCAAACAAACAAAAAAGAGTAAGAAACAAACAGTTATATATTTGTTTAATGGAGTTATCCTGTAATAAATGTTTCAAATGCCTAAGAATGCATCGTATTACTATTATTTTAGTTATAATTACAAAAACCTACAACCATAATTTTACATATATATTTAAGTTTTCAGTTTTTTTAATTCAAATATTACAATTACAGTATCACTTTCCTCGCACACATGTACCAACTTCATTGATACTATCCGTATTTTATTCCCTTATCAAATAGCTTGGAGAGAGGGTGGTACTATATATCATCAAATCATAATCAAACTTCATTGTACATAAAAAACTAATATATGTGTTATAATTTTAAATCCCTGGGCTCAGCTACAGAAACAGATTCCATTCCATAGGTTATGGTTCAGACTGTGTATCTTCAATTTTATTTGGGAGTTTGGTTCATTTGCATTTAATATATGTTGATACTGTTTGGTTTAGTCCTTCCCTATTAATTATTTTCTCTTTGTTCCATTGGTCCTTTATTCCTTTGTTCATGCTTTTCTTCCTTCTTTGAGATTAATGAATTTTTTTTTCTATTTCTTTATAGGCTTTTTCAGGATCTCTTTTTGTATTATTTTTTAATGGTTACTCTAGAGATTAAGACATATATACTTAAGTAATTCCAATGTGATTATCTATAAACTTCCTTTAAGGAATACTAATTTAGGGGGCTGAAATCTTTCTTTACTAGTTATTCCTTTGAGTTAACGAATTTAACGAATTTAACGAATAATTAATTAAAAATGCAGCTATGGTTTTGAGGAGTAGCGATGGATGTCTAAAAATAAGATTCAATAGCAATCCATGGCTTATGTATACGACCTTCTAATATCTGAGGAGTCTGCATTATACTAAAGTTTAATACAATTGGAATTCAGGGAAGTTGTAGTAGTAGTCTCTTATCAGTATGTAAGAGCATAAAATTAGTCAATACTCGTCTCTCTATGGTCTCAGGCCAACTATGGCACATGTACATCCATTTAGGCTAATTTTGGAATTGGATGTTAAATAGATGGACATTTTAAAGATGTCTACAAACATATAGATACTTAACAAATAGTTTTGTTTTCTACTAGGAATGAATTTTCCTCCTAGTATTTCCCCTTACTCTTACACTTGTTTAATGCATCAGCATTTTTTTTTTCTCTTTCTGTTTGAGATCCCTTAAGACATAACTCTGGCTGTAACTGGCAAGAGACAGGACCTTCAAAAATTCAAAAACACCCGTGGTAAATACCACAAAGTAAGCTACTTTTGGCTGTTCCTCTAAAGGTCACATAATGCTTTGTGTTTTCTACAACATGACACAGCATGACAGAACAAAGTAGTTATCTTTTGTACTTGTCAGCATTGTTATATCAACTTCAAATGATGATATGCTCCTGAGTATGCTGTTGCTTTTTCCCTTTGGGGGCTTTCACTGATTTCTTTAAAGTATTATATGCATCAAGTAAACGATTCATTTATTATTCCTGACACCTGAATTTGGTAAGAAAAAGTATATAGACATCACTTCAAAACTGCATTCAGATGCTGTTTGCCATTGAAGTGATATAAATGATATAAATGCAGTTCATCTGGATTTTCTGTCTTTATGTTACCATTTTTACTTAACACCTGTGTTTGCCAGCGGGAAAAGAGGCCATATTATTACTGGATGTGGAGGACAACATTCAGACTGGCAGGGAAATATATTTTAAGTTTTAACTGAGAGATTTTAATTAAAAACCTTAACTTGTAGTCATATTTTGATTTGGCAACTCTAAAATGATATAAGTGGTAGAAGTTAAGAGTAATACTAGCTGATAGAACAAAACAACAACAACAACAAAAACCCTGTATTACAGTAGCTTAACCCAGTAAGAGTTTATTTCTCATGACATAACAGTTCCATGCAGATATTTCTGACTGAACTGCTCCCTAGGACCATTTTCACCAGATTCTCAGCATAGCCTGGTGAAATTCTGCAGCCAAATAGGGGAAAAAGAATGGAAGGTTGTGTTTGTAATCCCAGCATTTTGGGAGACTGAGGTGGGTGGATCACATGAGCCCAAGAGTTAGAGACCAGCTTGGGCAACATGGCAACACCCTGTCTCTACAAAAAATTAGCTGGACATGGTAGCATGTTCCTATAGTCCCAGCTACTCAGGAGGCTGAGGTAGGAGGATCACCTGAGCCCAGGAGGTTGAGGCTGCAGTGAGTCCTGATGGTGTCACTGTACCTGGTCAGGGTGACAGAGTCAGACCCTGTCTCAAAAAAACAAAAAAGAAAGAATAGAAGGTGGCAGGTGGGATGTTTCTAAGAGCTAAGGTTGGCTCTTAGACAAAAATGACATATGTTATTTTTTCCCCATATTCTCTTGGCTAGAATTTAGTTCATTGACATACCCAACTCTAAGAGAAATATGGTCAAGCTATGTGCTTAGAATTGGGTTTGGTTAACAACTAGCTGTCTCTGCTATAGGAAACTTAACAAGAGAAGGTTCTGTTGTAGCAGAGAGATTTTGATTTGTGGTCAGTCAGCCTTAAGGTAAAAATATAGCTTGGTCAACTTTGAGCCAAGTGACATTGAATAAATGATTAATCTTCTATTTGCCATAGTATGCTAAGTTATAGAATAGGAAAATAATACCTGCCTCACAGGAGTAATATAAATATTAAATGATATAATTTGTATAAATTGCCCAGCACAATACAGGGCAAATTTAAACATTTGAAAATGATAGTTTTAATTTTTATTGTTAAATAATGCACTACTTTATTCTATAATGATTCATAATAAATATAATTTAATTTGACATTAGCTTAGTTCAATACCAGAGCAGTTTTTAAAAAAGAGAAATATTTTATGCATAATAAGCTATAGCTTATTATATAGTTATACATTAATAAAGGAGAAAAATGTGCTCCATACTTTAATGTCATAGGATTTATAATATAATCCATGAGAATTTACTTACAGGAAAAGCACAACTTTTCATTAATTAACAGAAATAACATGTTTTTGTATTACTTGTTTTTATATAAAAAATCATCTTGAGAAAAATACATTAAAACTAAGTATAAAAATATAAAATATTTATTTTAATAACTGAGTAAAATTCAGATTTCTGTTTAACTTTCAGAGACCCCAGGTTTTTGGCCACGTATACATTTTGATCATTTATAGTTTTATATTTCAATAACTTTCTCCATCTTGATTGATAAAATGATTTATTATGAAGTTTGTCTTTGTATTGAAACATAACATCTTACTACAAAATCTCTAGAGTACACTAAAGTTTATGTCAGGTTCTGTGAAGAAAGTCCAAGATGGAGCTCAATCTTTTCATTGCAGTGGGTAGTGAATGGTAGGTAGCAGTTAGAGTGATTATTCTATGCTTAGACTGGAGAAAATATTTCAAGACAGGTGTGATTTTCAGGGTTTATACTTAATCCTTGTTACAAATATTTGTGTTTTAAATAAAAAATCCTGAAAATATATTTTCTGTGGCTGGTCAACGAAGTCTGGTTGGGAGTTTTCCTCACTTTTGCTGCTGTTCTGTTTCCCTGGATTTGTTACGCAGCTATTAAGCTATTGTTTGACTTATCCAGTGTCTTAAATAATTTCTGCCTAATCACTTGATGAGTATTTACATGGATCAGGGTTTGACCTTGTCTGAAGCATCATCAGTTTA
Source organism: Colobus angolensis palliatus (assembly GCF_000951035.1). Classification (NCBI taxonomy): domain Eukaryota; kingdom Metazoa; phylum Chordata; class Mammalia; order Primates; family Cercopithecidae; genus Colobus; species Colobus angolensis. The sequence goes on from NW_012123487.1 coordinate 8,315,626, forward strand.
TATTCTAATATTCTAATATATTATACATTTCACAAGGCTCACTCCACGCCAGCAAACAGACAAATCAGGCATCCTAAGATGTCAGCAGAAAGTCAACACAGACAACTTTTGGGGAAACATTCTTTTCACGCTAGGACTGGCTGTGACCAGGAAAGGAAAATATATTCATGCTGCTTTGGTGTACTTTGTGTCATTAGATGTGTGGCTGCGTATCTTTGTCCTCTCTAATTAAAGACTGCTACTGGTGTTATTTGCTGTGTACAGATGTGTGTGAAAAGAGAGTTGTGTAGCTTACCTGTCTATCTACAGAGAACACAAAATCAGGTTGCTCCTTTGATAATGTCTATTGTTCTCTTGAGTGTCTTTTGATGTTTATGAATTTTCCCCCTTTTCTCATACAAATAAAGTCACCCTTTAAGGAAGAACAGAGTTATCGTATTGAAGAGTTAGGATATTTTCTCAATATTTGCCAAGTGTATTCCAAGAATTTTCTGAACCTACTGGACATTTTCTAAGATTAGCAGGTTGCTGTTTTTAATCTCTTTCTTTTCCTCTTTTACTTCCACTGAGAGTAAATGTATAGCATCATGTGAAGAATTTGGGATCTCTTAGCTATATAGTAATAGATGGATTGTATATTTTTGTGTAATTTGTTCTATCTTCTTGGTTCAATGTTCATATATTCACTAGAGAGCAAATACTTTGTGTAGCAAGGTTAGATATTCTAAATATTCTAAACATGTCTTCTTTGTGGGACAAAAGTTATTGCCCCTTCCTGCCATCAACCCTAGAATGTATTTCCTTATTCTTCCCTATAAAGAAATGAGTGAGTCAACAAAATGAAAAAAAAATATGAAATGTTAGGACCACTTTAAGAATAGCCCTGTAGTAGTCATTTGTATGTTAATATTTTACAATGACTAATTTAATGGACAGATGGTAATTCATATTACAGTATGAGAGTAGGGCATTTCCCTAGGCCAAATTATTGTCTACCCAGTTTTCAATTAGAGAAAACTGCCAATTATCTAGAGTGGGTTTTATTTTAATTACCGGGTGATTAGGATAGCTAGGTAACCAGCCCGAAGGAAGGAGAGCTCAACTGTGTATCTGAATCCTTATTATGCAAACCTGTAAAATAAATACAGAAAGACCATGCAAAGAAATTGCTTCAGTGAAATAGTAAATAATTTACCCGAGGCAGTCTATATCCTTTTACTCATTTGATCAATAAAAAGTAAGTTTGAAATGCTAAAGTCACCATTTATTTGTGAACTAGACTTTATTGTTTCTGTGAGAAAAAAATAAATTCTGGGGAAAGGGATTATATGTTAGCAATCAGTGTTCAACATGCTTTGTATTTAACATGTGTTAATGTATGGTGTCATCTCATGAGAAATCACTTATTGGGTGACCTTTGTCATATGAAATATGACTGAGACTTGAGGCACAGAGACAGGATGAATAAATCCCTATTCTTTTCTCTATCTTCAGTTTTTTACTCGAGCTCCTTTTCTACATCTACATTTATCCTCTGAATATTTCCAGTTAAGTGTGTCCCATCACTTTAACTTCAACAGATGTGAACCAATCCAATTTCCTCACCAGACTAGCTTCTTTACCAAATTTCTATGTCCTCCTCTCTGCCAAGGCAACCACCACTTCAACATTCCTTCAGACATGGATGGTTACAGTTATTGATTTTATGCTATCATCCTCCTCTTTCTGTCAGTCATCTTTTGGCAAATTTCTTATACCAGTACCTTTATCTCCATTTGGGCTATCGTTCCTATCCAGATTCTCACAGGCTCACAGCTAAGCTACTGAAACAGCTGTTGCTGACTAAATATTCTCATGTCTGTAAATAATTATTTAAATAGGGAACACTGGGTTTATACCTGATTCCTCTACATTGAAAGGTATTTCTTTGATTATTACATCAAGGGTAAAATATATAAAACATTTTGCTTCAATTTCAAGGTCTTCATTAAGCTGGTACTACCTAACCACTATGAAACAAGAAAGGATTCACAGAGATTTAGCACTTTATATATTTAATATTATAGATAATAACAAATTACTGAAATGAACTTTGTAGTACTATTTAATGCATAGGAAGTCTCACCACTTCCTGTTTTAGACTGTAGAGTCCTAAAGGGTGGGAACTACTTCTTAGGAACCTACTGTGGCATTTAATGCAGTTTCAACATAGCCAATTAACAACTGATTACTTGAACTAAGAACTTCCATTTTATGAATATAATCTGAATAATTCAGGAAAGGAATTTTCATGTTATTGCTTTTATCTAGTCCAGCAAACCCTACTGAAATTGTAATTATATAAAGATCTTTCAATAAAATACTGTTGTCACGACCCTGCTGTGCAATATTCTGATTTATTGATTTACTCAGATCCACTTGTTCAGAATCTTCAAAGGTAGGGCTTAGGAGTATATTTTTGTAGTTATTCAAGAATATTCTGATGCTCAGCTAGTTTAGAGATGTACTGCCCCTGTATACGTCTCCTTCATTAGACCACTATTAATTAATTACTACTATTAGTTAGGGTCTCTCAAGCTGAAGAAAAACACATTTTTGTAGATGGACTGGTAGGGAATGTAAAGATTATGAAACATTTCTTGTAGAATTCTCAAATATCCTGATGTATTTCCCAAAATGTCTAAATATTAATATATTTTCATAAAAACATTATTTCACTGCATTTTGGGTGACTCCAAGAATGAAAGAATATAATGAATCATAATTGCTTAGACTAAAAGTATTAATCATGATGAAAATCCTGGCCCTACGTGGAATATATATGATAGTGAAAATAATAGAAGTTAACTGAAAATACTTGAACTGTTTTTGCAATAGGAATGTATCTGAATCCTTTGGAGAGTCGTCTAGAGATTGAGAGGAGTTTCTAGTTCTTTATTCTACATTGGCTGAAGCATATTCTAATAGATTTTAGGATTTAAATAGCTTAAATATAATGGTAAATTAGTCAAGTTGGGAAATGGTAAGTCACTCTACAACATTAAAAACTAAGAAAAATTAATCCCCGTCTTTGCTTAGTAAAGCTGTAGCCTCTTTGATCCTTGGATACTTTACTTTGAAAGACTGGAGGTTCAAAAAAGGGATTTGCAGGAAGTTGGGGAAGGGGTTATTACAAAATCTTTACACTCATCAGAAATCCTGTTGTGTACATGGCTATGCACATACACACACACACATAGATATGCACACACACACAATTATAAAGGCTTTTGTTTCTCTGTAGGATAAAAATGTAAATAATGATTCGCTAAATAGAATACATTAGGGAAGCAATAAGAGTGGTAGGAACTGAGTGCTAGTCCTATCTAAAGGGAAGGACTCTATACAGTGCCAATTAACTGTTACAAATTTAGTAATTTTTCAAATAATACATTTGGAAATATGAAATTTTATGTAAATATACCCAAGTTTAAAATGCCTACAACTTACTCAAGTTTTACTGTCTATGCAGGAAAAGCAGCACATTAACTGGCTGAATTTGGTCACTGGACTCCAGTGTTCCACCTGCTGCATTGTGTCCTTAGGTATTCTTGGAATTGTATACATGTGAAGATCTTTTTTTATTTCTTTCATAGCTCTTGTAGTCATTTACTTGACTAATTGATACTTTAGATAAGCTGTGAAGAGAAGAGTAATATTTCCTTCATGAAACGAAACTAGAATGTAGGACTTGCATGTACCAAAAGGAAATTGAAAATAAAGGTGGTTGGCTTTCCAGACCCTCATCCAGATAACTTATATCATTGACAGAGGTATTTGGCTAAAAGTTTATTCACGTTCAATCTATCAATACTATTCACATTGCTTATATCATTGCACTGTCATGTCTTCAGCAGGTAGTGTTAGACAGAAAATTTAGGATTCAAATATGAGAATTCGCAATTAACATTGAATCTCATTTTGATAAAGAAAAACAGAATAAAACCAGTATTTATAATAAAAAGATCACATCACTGGACTCCAGCCTGGGCAACAGAGTGAGAGCCTGTCTCCAACATAATTAAATAAAAAGTAGTATTCAAATAGGTGACTATAAATATTGGTTTTTTAAATTTGTTTAACTTTTAAAAATACAGTTTTTTGGGTTTTTTTTTTTTTTGGGGGGGTGGAGTTTCACTCTTGTCACCCAGGCTGGAGTACAATGGTGTGATCTTGGCTCACTGCAACCTCTTGGGTTCAAGTGATTCTCTTGCCTTAGCCTTCTGAGTAGCTGGGATTATAGGGGCATGCCACCACGTCCAGCTAATTTTCATATTTTTAAGTAGAGACAGGGTTTCACCATGTTGGCCTGGCTGATCTCTAACTCCTGACCTCAGGTGATCCACTCGCCTTGGCCTCCCAAAGTGCTGGGATTACAGGTGTGAGCCACCTCACCTGGCCAAAAATATAGGTATTTTTTAAAAAGCAAATAAAGTATTGACTGTGATCCAAGAAACAGAAGAGAAAATGCAGGATAAAAAACATAAGCAGGATTAGGAAAAAAAAATTAATAACTGTAAACCATATTATTTTCCATCAAAATTTTATGAAGTCAGCATAGAGATAGATTTATTCTTGAGGACTCGCGGAGACTGACAAATTTTCTGAAACTTGGGAAAATGAAGCTTGTGTATCAAATACTTATTTACCAGTATCTTCAAATAATGTATCATGAATGTTACATGAGGACAAAATTTTATCTTATAGTAGTCTCCCATTATAATATGTGCATTAGGAAAGGTTAAAAAATAACTCTTGTGAACTCTAGTTCGTCAGAATTTTGGGTTGCCAGATGTTTGTTCAATGTATAACGCCAGTAAGTTTTTATCAGAGTCTACTTTTTTAATACTTTGTCCAATTAGCAACAATAATATTTGCAAGTAATGGTGTGATCCATTGAAGATGCATGAATGACTTCAATTGATTATATATGTGTATGTGTGTGCACTCACGTACATGCACATGAAGAATGTAATCTACATGAATCTACATGATGTATGTCTGTTTTTTTTTTTTAAACCAGGTGAGCCAACAATCAATATACTTTGTCTTTTCCATTTTTAGACTGATTCTTTATTTCTAGTTTTCTGCTTGAAATGTTTTCATTCATCCTAAAATGTTTAAAGTGAAATGTTTTAAACAAATTATAAAGATTTCTCTAAGACAACCTCTGAAAGTTTGGTAACTGCAATTTGATCATTACTACAATTGGATAACTATTATTCCACCAAAATACAAAGATTTATCTAAGAGAATCTTTGAAAATTTGATAAAAACTTCTACTTGGTGCCATATCAACTGATACCAAATATAGGAAAATAGCACTTTATATAATTACAAAAATCACAAATTTCTGGTTGTTATTTTTGTGAGGGAGAATTAGCAAAAATAAGTAATCATAGAGAGCTGTATAAATTACTAAGCACCATAAATAGTAACTACATATTACACTGTTATCTTTGCAATCCATATGCTTAGTAGGTAAAAATGACTCCTAAGTTTCCAATTCTGTACCTGTATGACATTCGTCTATGTAATTTAAGGGATCTTGATTTTGTAGGAAAGATAATGTATTCTGGAGCTGATCTTTCCTGAAGGCTATAATTATGTGCCAGGACTAATTTTAGGCATCAATGGGGTTCTCACAAATGCTGTCAGGTGAAGCAAAGCACGTGCCTTGTCAGGTACATTTCTACTGGGGCAAAGTATTTATTAACTGAAAAAGTTTCAGCTATATACAGCTTTGTCAATACCTATACAGATTTGTCAATACCAACTTGGGGACCAGATGGTTTAAGACACATACAATGTTCCTTTAATTAGTTGCTAGTAGGGTTGAAAATGCCCTTTTAATAGGCAAATAAGATAGTGGGTTCATAATTTAAAGAAATTTCTTTTCTTCCTTTGAGGAAGAACCAGTGCTAAAACTTTTCAAGTTTAAACTACTCTGACACAAGTAAGTGATTCCCACTGCTGAAATTGTTTGCAAACTGAATCACAGGACACAGAGGAAAAGCACATGGGTGAGAGAAAGGGGATTTTGTTACATAAGAACAGTACTATTTCTTTTTTGTTTCAATAAGGTTTTAATGAGGAAAAAACAGTCTTGACAAACATGATGATGTTAAATAACAATAGAAATAAGTAACTAAGGTAAATAGGATAATATTTTACCTGGGCTAGAATCTCCTTCCTTGAAGGTAGTTGAGGTCATCTGAAGTGCAGTCTGAAATACATTATCTTCCATGGTGCTTCCCATTCTTAATTTTCAGTGTAAGTTTCAGAAGTATGAAACTAATTTTTATAAGTATTTTTAGAGTTGAAGGTTTATTTTTCTTTGGAAGCTTATAAATAAAAATTTTGCCATTGTGTCATATCTGCATTAACTGCACTGTAAAGTTAATTAAGCAATAGCTGGGCATTTCATAGGGATTAATGACTAACAGGGAGGAGTAGATGGCTCAAGGTACAGCCAAGGGCCATTAACATCTGCTGGCCATTAATTTCCAGAAAATGCCCAGCATTGAAGTCATTATTGCTATTATAAACTGAAAATAGAAGAGAAATACAGCCATGTGGATTTTTTTTTAAGGGTGATGTAATTTTAATTGATATGTACAAAGCAGTCATGGAGAACTTAATTCTTGTACATTAGCCAATCACATTGCTAGTCTCATCTCTCATGGTTCCATTTGGGTTATAATTAACCAGTAACAGTTGTAGACCTGGGCATTTCCTGGGGATTAATGAATAGCTGGGCGGAGTTAATTGCCTAAAGTATAGTCTCAGGCCATTAACCTCAGTTGGTCACTAATCTCTAGGAATTTCTTCTAACTGAGGTCATTTATTTATGGTAAGAATAAAAATGTATGCAACTATTTTAATATTAATCCCAGGTCATTTTTATTATCTTGAAACATACCCAATAGTGAGAAATATCTATGGAGTCTTTCCGTATGCACATTTCAAAGTTACCTTTTTTTAATATAAGCACTTAATTAGTGTGGAACATACCTACAATACTTAGAATAAAGCCTGTTTGATGAGAAGGACATGTTCAAATAATAAAATCAATACACAAAGGCATTGATTTTCTTGAGTTTGTCAGTCAGCACATTTGATAGATACATGTTGTTGATTCTTATCTTTATTACTAATTTTTAACCTTGGTTCAACATGGAAAAAGATTGCCTTTGTTATCAGCCATGTGTAATATTTGTATCCAGTATACATATAATAGTTATATTGGCCACTATTCTTTGTAATGCAAAGAATAATAATTTAATAAGAATTTAAACTAGAAACAAGAATTCTTAATAGGAATTTTAATCCTTAAGAATAAGAATTTTCCTTGGGTTTCTCTTAGTGGTATATTCTAATAATACTCATTTCTTTGTTTTTATTAATGTGCTACTAATTTCTACTGCAAAAAGTCCAAAGTAAATAGGTTTATTCAGACTGAAGAGAGTAATCAATTAACAAAAATTCTGAAATTACTACTTAAAATCATATTTTGTAATGAAGACATTACACAAAGAAGCTAAAAGGCAAAGTTATATAAAAGTTTTAATTTAATGAATGTTAGCACATAAATTGCTACTGTTAAGACAGAAGAAATTGTATTGATTCAATTTTAGTGTATTCTGTTAATACTTGACTGAATTCAAAGAACATAAATTAAAAATTGCTAGAGTTAAATTTGCTATATGAAATTTGAACTATGTATCTGAGAAGTAATCTGTATCCTAAATATGATACTGAGCCAAGTTTTTTAGTATGTGGAATAATTGTTATATTTGCAGAGTAATGAAGCTTAAACATATACAATATGAACAATATTTACCATATCATAATAAATATGTTTGTAAGTCCTGGAAATGTTTATATTTTTATTTAAAACTACTTGATGATGTTAATATTATCTCTACATAATGTAACACTTTTATACTTGTCTATTTCTTTGCATTAAATGTTAAAAAAATTTGAATATGTATCATAAGATTTTTAATTAGTGGAAGTTACTACGGAAAAAGTAAATTTATGTGTGTGTTGTGTATACATAGTGACACATTTATAAAAGCAGCTTTCAATAAATAACTAAAGTCATTTTACATATAAAATTTAACCTCTTTGTTATTGAGTTATTTAGATAATAACTTTGGTTCTTTATTATTTATAAGTATAGGTACGTCTAGATTTCAAAAAATGTGAACCAAATGATCAGAATGTATTTAACACCATACATTCACTGAAGGATTTAACATAAGAAATCAACATTGACAAAAGTTAGCAGACTTCTAAACAAAAAAACCCCACAAAATTCAATGATTACAATTGAAACTGATTCTTCTATAAAATATTTAATAAATGACTACTGTATGGAGTAAAAAGGATTCATTACCTCTACTTTTACTGTAACAGCTTGTTTCCTTATATTTACCATGCATTGTGTAATCTATAAAGTACTTTTAGCTTCTTTGTGCCGAAGAAACATATTTTCTTTTAGTAAATGGATGACTCAAATTGAGAAATTAAACAGCTTATTCAGAGTTCCAAAATTATAGGTCTAGTGCTAAAACTGAAGCATAGGGATTTTTTTCTCCATATCTGACATGTTCACCCTATACCTGAGTTTTATAGTTGAAACATATTAGATCTGATCATTTTAAAGGCATGTTAATTCAGGATACCTTCTTTATTTTGCTTATGATTTATCATTTTTGTGCATAAAAACATAGGCCATACTATTTTCAATTACATTTAAATCAACTTGTACTTAGTAATTCAGTCCTAATATTAAATGTAGACAGTTAATTTTCTTTCTTTTATGTAGAATAATTTATTGATACATGTATGAAATTGCATATTATGGAATTTGAAAGTTTTTTTAAAAATTTATTTTAGATTAATGACCAGATTCCAGGTAGTGCTATAATTTTTTAATTCCAATAAAATTAATCTAATTTTGATCATCAAGCACTGTATGATATAATCTGGTCTATTTCTTTGAAAAATCTATTATTTTAAAATTCAATATATGTTGCTCTTCTTTAGATATTCACATTTCGGTGAAGATATAGATAATCTTGTTTGGGTACATAACTTTCAACATCCTATCCAATTTCATATTTTACCTAAGTAAATTGCATTATTTCTTCAGAGTTTTATATTTGTTTTTGTAAGATGTATTTTCTGATTCCACAAAATTTACATTATTTTTGTTCTCTGCTACTGAATCCTCCTCACTATATATCTGTTTTGTCTCTGCTTAAAAGAGCATGCCAAAATTGGTATTTTTTTAAAGTAGTATTATAAGAATCTGTTTATAAATGTCTTTGTATGGAACATTGTGTACAACAAAGAATGTCTGTTCTTATGACAGGGAGAGTATTCAGGAACATTGTGAAATGGAGACCAGCATCAGAAAATTCATATAATCCAGATTTTTCTATGATCTTTGGATTGTCAATAGTTTTGAATGTTCATATTGCTTAGGGTGATAAAATAAATAACAGCATTGCACCTAAGTTTGTAAATGAGAAGAAATCATAGAAACTAAGGGATGAGTGTGCCCAAAATGATATATTTTAAATAGTAGGAATAAAAATAACTTTCTAGACTATAATTTTCAAAGAGGAAAATTCTAGATAGTGAATCAATGAAAGGCAGTAATCTATTTCTCCATATACTCTGTAGAGAAATTTAAATGTTCCACTGAAATTATATCTACCAAGATAGTCCTATTTCAAGCATAATGCTTTTCAAAGTCCACCTCCTTTAAAGCAATGAATTCAATCAATAACCTCTGTGAAATGAGTTCATTTCCTTTTATGGTATAAAGAGAAAAATACAAATTAAACAACATGTTGTTATACTTGTAAGAAGAATCTGTTGCCTTCAAAATGGTGGTGATCCTGAGTTATAAAGGTCTTGTGTTGGCCCTAACTTTGATTCTGTAATGTTAAATATTAATAACATAAAGTGAATCCAGGAACCAAAATGAATTCTTATTATTGCTTTTTAAGAAAGTTTATATACAATAGATTCTCTATTCAAATACATCAGGTTCTAGAAATACTTGACAATAAACTGATTTGCAAACCTCACAAGTTCTAGGGCTAAAACAATGCACTTTGAGTCCTTTCTTACGATCATTCAGTCCATTTGATTTAGTTGCAGAGACAGCCTCAGATGCTAGAATACCTTGAAACACTGCCCTTTAATAGTTGATTATCTTACTTTTAAAAGAGAGAAGGATAGTAATAACAGCATCTGTGAAAAGGAGAAGACTGAAGAAAATCAAGTTTTGACTGACTCAAAAGAATAAGAAATTGGATTGATTTCAAAACAAAAATAATATTCACTTTCAAGGGTATCGATAATTTCCAAATGTTTAAAAAACTGTAGTAGAGGGTTATTTAGTTTATGGAGGCCTTAAAGCCATTTACTAAACACTGCAAAAGTTACTTTTTGATAGCTTCTTAACATAAACTATGCAAGGGCTATTAAAGCCCATAGTTAATTATACAAGAAAAGATTTTACATGAAAATCTTGAATACTATTGAACTTCACCATATTTCCAAGACCTTTAGGATACTTTTTATGTTTGACAACACTATCAAATGTGCAGATCAAATTTACTTACAGAAAATGTCTTTCACATGCTATTCGGATTGTATAGAGAATACAATTTGTTCAAAAATTCATTTTGAATTTGATTCAAAACACTTTCTCAAACTGTCATTAAATAGTGAGGACTCTGGTTTTTTAACTATAGAGTTAAAAAATAATACATGAATCAGATACAGAGATGTAAAATTTCAGATGTAATTTTCTGGGTAGAATACAAGGTGAAAAGAACTAGACAGTGAGGGCATGAAAATATCAAAGTGAAATTATAACAGGAATGAAAAGCAGAGGGAAAGAGAAACAGTGGAGATGCTGTCAAACAGTTATTTGATCTGTTTGTTGTGTATTTGACAGTTCACTATGTGCAAGGCATTATGCTAGAAGCTGGAGATGTAACAATTGGTAAGATGTAGACTTCAGTTATGACAAACTATAGTATATAGATTAATAGAAATATGCATGTGAAAAAGAAATAGAACAAAGAAAATGATTAGTCATCCCACACCCAGGAGACAAGAAAGAGAAACCTTTACAAGGATGCTTTTGCAAGATATTTATGAGTTAGAAGGTCTAATTAGCCTAGGTCATTCTAGGTAGTGGTAAGAGATGTGACTAGAAACAGCATAATGGGTTTGGGGAACTGCAAGTAGTTCAATATTCTTAGAACATAATGTTGTTAGAAATATACTGAAAGAAAAATGAAGAAAATGGTAAAAGACAACTCTAGATTTTAGGCCAGGAGGCTTCTGTGACCATAAAAAGGAGCATGGTCCTTTAAGCAATGGGGAGACTTGGTTTTAAGTCACAGGAAGCTGTACATTATTAGAGAGTTTCTTAAAGTTCTGTTCATGTTTACAGTTGAGAACGTGAATTAAAGAAAAGATAGCATCTAAGAACTCTGCTGAACTGTTCTATAGAATAATATATATATTTTTTTTCCCTCAATTCCCAAAAAGAGAAGTGCTAACTCTACTGACATTTGAGGTTCAGATAATTGTTTTTATTTAAATACATCGTACATTAGAGTTAATTTTTATTGACTATCAGGATCTAGCAAGATAAATATTTTTATTTCTTACATTGGTAAATATGACGACCCAAAGAGAGATAAACATCCTCTACTTAATACCTCATTTCTGATTTAATGGACTTGAGGAAGAATATCCCATATAATGTTGATTTTAATTTTATGGCTTAGAGTTTGGGGGAGTGAGCAATAGAAAAAGTACTATAAGGATTTGAGTCTTGGTTAGTAGGGTTCTCTTGGTTAGTGAGGTTTTGAGTCTTAATTGAACCACAAGCCTTGTTACCTATGAGGACAAGAAAACAACTAAGAATGAGCTCACGGGGAAAAGCAAGTCATGTTGGGTTGGTAATACGTTGTCTCTCACAAGTTCCATCTACTCTTAAGAAAATATCTTCATGGGCGTCAGATCTATGTGTGGGATATAAGGGGGAAAGATCCTTTGTGCCAATTCTATCTTATTTTATACTTAACAATTATTTCTTTAAACTTCTTAATGCCTTTTCTTTTTTCTTTAGCTTTAGAGAACTTAATTTGGTTGAGCCATATGGGAATGTGCAATTAACTTTTATCAATTGCCTACCATACAAATGCAATTCTTTGGGGGGTATCTTGTAAAAGGTAGGTGGCAGGTTCTGGCTATCTAGTATGAATGGTGAAGTGGGGAGTTACTCCCTCTCTCTGTTGCTGACCTGTGTGTGACAAGTTAAATCCTTCTGCTGAGGCTTACAATTTGAGAGAGTGACCACACGTGGGAAGGTTCAGTAGAGATTTTTCAATATATTTGCAATGAATTCAAGAGTTTAGAGACGAGGTAGTGAACAACTGTTCATGAGGTCATCGGTGTCTAGTGACCATTGTAACAATGGGGTAACTATAAGCAGAGAGTATTCCTGTGGTAGGCATTTTGGTGTTGCCTCCTTTGATTCTTGTTGGAGCTTGGTTGTCCAAACTTACTGATCACTTGGTTAGATACCTGGTAACATTCTAATAAATTTTTGCCTGCTCAAGTTAACCAGAGTCAGTCTCTATCCTTTGTAACCCAAATCTTGACTGCAATTTGCTAGAGTGATTTGAAATATAGTGTCTACAAATTATTTTCATTAGATCACAAACTATTCCCATGCATAGAAGTGACCTGATGAGATCTGTGATTTAGAAAATCATTTTTACAACAATATGGATGATGGACTATAGAGATTAAAACTAGAGGGATGACTATAATTAAAAGCCCATTGTTATTTTAGCATATTGGCAAGAGAGAGAGAGGAGTGAGGAAACTTAGTAAAAAGTGAAAATAGGTAGGAAAAAAAGCAAAGCAGAGTGGTATTCTAGAAACCAAGAGAGGAGTTGCAAAGGGTGATTCCAAGGGTCAAATATTCAAAGGGATAAAAGGAGTGATTCAAGGGGTCAAATAGCACTGAGAGGTCAAGAAGAATTAAAATTAGATATCATCCATAGAGTTTGGAGGTTATCAGTGAACTGAGAGCAATTCGGGTGAAATGGTAGGGTTAGAAGCCACATTTCAGAGGACTGATTTGGAGGTGAGCAATTTGACAAAATGCAGTTTACTTTTCCAATGAACTTGGCTGAGAAGATAAGAGAGCACATGTTATTGAGCAAAGTGAAAAATACAGAAGCCACTAATTAAAGACACAAAGTATGGAAAATTTGAGGAAGTTAGAAAGTAAGTAGAGCAAAGTCATGATTTAAGACAAATGCATCATAATTTTCTCATCAGTAAAACTGGAATAGCAGTATCCACATCACAAGGTGTTTGTGAGGGTAGAGAATAAGGTAGGCTAAGCTCGATGCTTGATATTTTAGACTGTAATTTTCGTGCTCTCCTTTTATGCTATTACAGCAAATAGAAATTTGTTATTTCTCTTGTTCTTCCTTTAGCCTCTCATTTCTTTGATGGCATGTAATATGGGTTATATTCACAGTTGCATTCCTAGTTCTTGGAATATTGAAGCCTCATATAGGTTCTCAACACATATTTGCTGAATTTTTTGAAAAAAAAAATACACAGCCTGGTGGGAGTGTAGTATATGTTCATTTCTTCTCTACAGTGTTTCAGCTCTGTCTGTACAGAACCTTTAAAACTTTATTTTTTATTTGTCGCACCTCCCCATTTTAAGTTTCCTTCCTATAAAGAAATTTGGCTAAAGTGAATTATATATTCTGATAATGATTTATAGTGTTTCTCCATGAAGTAAGACATAAAAAGTTATTTTTATTTATTCTAAACTTAAGGGAAATAGAAATGGAAAAAGATATTTGGTATATAAAATATTATAATATATAATTAGGACATGTTTTATATTACTGAATTACAGCTTTAGATGGAATATTTAATGCTGTTACAATCCCTTGCCTCCCTCTCTTCATTCAAGCAAACCAAGCATTTCTAGCACAGTACTGTCTTTATCATTATAGAATCAGAGAATTATAAGACACATCAAGGGATTATCTAATTTAGTAGTTGCCTGAAGCCCCATGGTATTTTAAAAAAATGCTTAAGAGCTATTTTTCACAAACATGAGTAACAGTAAAAACTTTAGAAGGAAAATATGGAAAACCAAAGTGGGGAGTTATTTCTTCTCTGTACTATTGTTTTCAGATCTTGCGTTTTAAAATGTTATTTTTAATGTAGTGGTACAACTTAAAAAGCTAATTATAAACGTATTATAATATAGCTTTCAAATAAAATAATAAAACCAACACAATACAAAAGAACATCTGTACTTTAAAACAGTAGTGTTATTTTTCTGAAACCAAATTGCTGCCTACAAGGTGATTGTGGTCCTGACTGCCATAGACCCAGAGTCTTTGGATTTCACTCTGTTGTGTTTATATTTCTGTCTGCCCTGAGGTGATTCATTTTCCCAGTACTTTCTCCGTCCGGAATACTACACGTTTTTTATAATGTGATTTTCATCCCCATTCAGCTTTTACTTGGTTCAAATTTATCTGTGTCTTAGAGCTCCTAGTTTTCTTTTACCATTAATACATTACAGTAAAAAAGGTACTACATAGTGGCAATGGGAGCTGCAAATTCAGTCCCTGAACTGGGGGGCAAACTTAATTAAAACTTGTAGTAATGGTGCTCTTATTGATTATTCAGCTTACCCTGAAAATGAAAACAAATACAACATTATTTATATTGAAAACTCATAGATGCCACTTCCCCCTGCCTTATTTGAGAAATATTGATTTTCTGTGCATTATGACCTAAAGATTTTACTTGAATTCTAATAAAAATCTTGCATTAAGGTTATCTGCCTTTTTACTGTATTTTAGCTTCTTGTGTTTTATGTGTCTTACCTCTCCTTCTACCCCCATTTTACCAAGTTATACACCCTCAGTTACTTTAATGTCCTAAAAGTTTTGGTTTTATCTATTATTATTATACCTCCCTTATTTTGTTTGCATGTCTTTTTCTTAATATTCTCTTTTGTTTTTCCACAATCCCCATAAAGTTTCCAAACTGCCGAACTGTTGTGTAATTTTAAGGACCAGTGTTTCTTGAATAGTAGTGTGATTACTGACATGTTATTTCTCATCACGTATGCTGTGGCCTTAATGTTGATGTTCCCAACCCCAATTCATATGTTGAAAACCTAATTACTGAGGCAGTGGTCTTAGGAGATGGGGCCTTTTGAGGGGTGGTTTGGTCATGAGCATGGAGCCCTCATGAATAGGATTAGTGCCCTTATAAAAGAGGCCCCAGAGAGGTACTTTGCACCTGTCAGCATGTGAGGACACAGTGAGGAGGTGCCACGTATGAGAAAGCCCTTAAAGCCCTTACTAGACCCTAAATCTGCAGGTGCCTTGATCTTGAACTTCCCGGCATCCACAGTTCTGAGAAATATTAATAAACTTATTTGTTTGTAAACCACCCTGTTTATGGTATTTTTGTTATAGCAGCAGCCTGAGTGGGCTAAGATAATGTGCTGGTTAAATGAAAGCTATCTTAGCTTTTATAATACTTAATTTTTTAACAGCACCATGTTATTACTGACATATTCATCTTGGAGTACTTGAAATTCCCCTGCTGTCTTCACTTACTGCTGCTCTCATCCAGTTTCTATATTCTCTTTCTGGTTAGTTCATTTTTATAATTCATTCTGTAGCTGTTCAGCCTTCTCTTGTGTGCTAAGCACAAAGGATACATTAGGCCTGGTATAAATGCATGCCTTCCAAGAGTTTATATTTCTAGTTGAGAATGCAGACAAGTAAAAAAGTAACTTTAGATTTGTGTTATTTATGAGAGAGGCATAGTGATACAGAGCAGGGACTGACTCTACCTTTGTAAAGAACTGGAGGTAAAGATGATCAGAGAGGGCTTCCCAGGGCAGGTGATGTTGGAGCTAATAGAATTGAAGAAAAAAAACTATAGAAAATAGAGTATTTCCTGGAACTCCAGTGAATGGAATCAGAGTCTTGCTGCTACTAAAATGGTCGCTATTTCTTTCTCTGCTGTTTTCTGGCTCATCTTTATTCTCTCTGGTTTTCCTGTTAATGAAATTGTAATTTGACAGCTTTCCTGTTCCCTCCAGGATCAAATAATTGGAGAAGGACCTCAGAAGACTGCACTTTGATGATGTGCACATCTCTGGAGTAGTCACTGTGGCCAGAGAAAGGGAGCACTATGTGGTTATTTGGTCCAATGAGTCATGTTCTAAGAGTTGTGGGTGGAAGGAGCCCTGGGAAAAGGCAGGGACCACCACACCATTCCAGGCAGCAGGGGCAGCATGTGAAAGAAATGGAGTCCAGGAGGAGTTGAAAATGAAGTTTTAGAAACAGCAAATGGTTTAGTGTTACAAGAATACTTGAGGCGTGTGGGTCGTGTGAGTGGGAAGGAGACAGATAAAGATGGAAAGGATGAGGTAGGCCTAACCTTACAAAGCCTTTGAAGCAATGCCAAGGCAGTTTTCTTTTATCTTCCAGTCAAAGGAGACACTGAGGTTTTTGTTTGTTTGTTTTAGTCAAATAACTTTTATTGTGTACAACACTATTTTAAAAACCTTTTTACCTTATTAAAAATGATTTTCTCTGAGGAATCAGAAAAGAGAATTTGAGTAGCTGATTTGAAAAATTAAGATAGCAACAAAACATACATTTCTTTCATTTAAATACTTAGTAACTTCAAAATATTGATGCTTTCTGACAATCTTATATGTTCATCTTACAATAAATGTTCTGTTTTTTCTAGATCCTATTACATATGTGAACGAGTAACTCATAAAAAGATTAGAGAAAATACAAGCAACTTGGTTCATGCAAGGAGAGGAAGTAACTACTATCCACAGGCAAATCTTACTCTGAGTTTAGGCAAGACTGAACTTTTCATTACATTCTATTATTGTCCCTTCACTTAGTTAAATGAAACAAGTATTTTGTAGAAGATTTCAAGTGATGGTCCAGAAGTCACAACTGGGATTTAGAACACTGAGTTTTTATTTTTAGGTTTTTTTTTCATTGAAATACAGCATATGTATAGAAAAAAGTAAAAGAACATTAATACCTCTCCAGAAGAAACTGAAAAGTGTTTAAAGAACATGATGACAGGCTGGGCCTGGTGGCTCACGCCTGTAATCCCAGCACTTTGGGAGGCCGAGGCGAGCAGATCACAAGGTCAGGAGATCAAGATCATCCTGGCTAACATGGTGAAACCCCGTCTCTACTGAAAGTACAAAAAATTAGCCGGGTATGGTGGCGGGCGCCTGTAGTCCCAGCTACTCAGGAGGCTGGGGCAGGAGAATGGCATGAACCTGGGAGGCGGAGCTTGCAATGAGCAGAGATTGCGCCACTGCACTCCAGCCTGGGCGACAGAGCGAGACTACGTCTCAAAAAATAAATAAATAAATAAAATAAAAATAAAATAACATGATGACAAGATTAGATTCTGTGCTTTTGAAATTAATAGCAGATTTAGAAAGAGTCGATAGGTGAGGCTTCTTGAAAGAGTTCCAGAAGGAGTTAAAGGTCTAAAGCAAGAAGATAATTCTCTTTAGACCAAGAGAAGAGAAAACATTTAGTTTCTGAACTACATACATAATTTCTATGGAGAAATGTGGAGCATTGGCTATTGGGTCTGAAATATTTTAGTTAAGAACTTCATTTACTAGGTACAAATACATAAGAAATTTCGAAAGTGTCCTTAGCATTTATGAGGTTTTTAAAAACTTAATGTCAAAGAAGTCTAACGTTAGGAAAAGACACTCCAAAATAACTTTTCTTTAGATAAAAAGTATTGTAACAAGGGAAATTCAATGAGGATTACCTCTGATTGATGTGGATTCACCTCTAGTATGTAATCAACAATACTTATGAATCCTGAATGCTCTTTACTTAATTATCTTTTTAAATTTTCCTCCTGCAAATTTATGAGCACTGAGAGCATCATGTCAGTCATCTGTTCCAGTTAATTTCACAGGAAGACAGGGATAGAAGCTCAGCAGATGGTACGACCTTTGCTTTGTGAGTTGAGTGGGTTAAGTGGTCACTCTGTGGGTACCTGTCTTTTTGTTTTAAGCTCACTAAGAGTAGGGAAATGATTGGCCTCTCTGGCCATTCATCCTGTTCTATCTATCTACTCACAAGGCAGAACTAGATGGTGGCAAGAATGCTAGGATGGGAAACAGAAGGTGCTCATTCTAGTACCTATCTAATCCTAATCAAATTTTTAAGTTGTCACAAATAACAAGGGACACAGCACAGTGGCTCACGCCTGTAATTCCAGCACTTCAGGAGGCCAAGGCGGGCAGATCACTAGGTCAGGAGATCCAGGCCATCCTGGCCAACATGGTGAAACCCCATCTTTACTAAAATACAAAAAAAGAAAAATTGGCTGGGCATGGTGACACATCTGTAGTCCCAGCTACTCAAGAGGCTGAGGCAGGGGAATCCCTTGAACTCGGGAGACAGAGGTTGCAGTGAGCTGAGATAGCACCACTGCACTCCAGCCTGGCAACAGAGCAAGTCTCTGTCTCAAAAAACAAACTAACAAACAAAACAAGGAAGTTGAGTTCAATATTTTACTTCCTTCTAACTACAAGTACCTTGTTAAATTTCTCCTAAGGTTTATTTGCCTTGCATAATCCCCAAAGTATTACTAAATCTTTTGGAGTCTCAGGTTTGCATTTGTAAAATAATAAAATTCATCTCAGGGTGTTGGCAAGAATCAAATGAGATTAAAGATTTTTAAATAATTCTAAAATACTATCCAAATTATGGAAGTTATGGCTGATTGCTATACTACATTTCCTCTTATTTCAAACCCTTATTCATATTCTCCCACTAGCTGAAGAAGTATTCTATTTCCTAAGAAAATTCAGTCGTGGATTTATTTCTGCAGACTTTATTTAACACATTCAATCAGAGGCATGGTGGGAGTTTTTGTTGGTTTGTTTTTGATTTGGGTTTTTAAATTTAGCTCAGCCAGCATTCAGTCATTTGCAAGTGAAGCACATCTTATTTACTAACATGCTTATGAATTGAAAGTCTGAAGTGTGGTCAGTGTCAACAGAGTTTGAAATTTATTCTAAATGTTCAAAGAAATGTACCTAAACTTAAGAGCAAATCTCCAGACTGTTTATAGAGAAGTGGGATGTGTGCCATTACCTTATTAACTTAGGTTTATATTTTGGGTTCACAAACCTCAATTGCTGCTACCATCACCAGGCCTGTCGTATAGAGAAGACTTAAAACCAGTAACTCTCTAAATAGCTAAGTGTAATTTGCTGGTGCTGAACTCTTTTAAACATGCAATATGTCAATCTGGAAATATATGGATGAAAACATAACTTTTTCAGCTTTCTTTAAGTACAGCTCTGCAACAGTTTGCAGGTATTGTTTGTGGGTACTTCATCTTTGAGAAACATTGCTATGAATACTTTCTTTCATGGAATGCTGCTGAAGACATTTTCCAAACTAGATGAGAAGAAAATTAGTATTTGTTGTACTTCTGGGTGTCAGGCATTATCTCCTTTAATCTTTTTCTTTTATTCCTTTTTTTTTTTTTTTTTTTTTTGAGACGGAGTCTCGCTCTGTCGCCCAGGCTGGAGTGCAGTGGCCAGATCTCAGCTCACTGCAAGCTCTGCTTCCCGGGTTCCCGCCATTCTCCTGCCTCAGCCTCCCGTGTAGCTGGGACTACAGGCGCCCGCCACCTCGCCCGGCTAGTTTTTTGTATTTTTTAGTAGAGACAGGGTTTCACCGTGTTCGCCAGGATGGTCTCGATCTCCTGACCTCGTGATCCGCCCGTCTCGGCCTCCCAAAGTGCTGGGATTACAGGCTTGAGCCACCGCGCCCAGCCTATCTCCTTTAATCTTACTGCAGCTTTGCAGACTATATTGTTGTTATAGCGTTGAAAACATTGGAGCTTAAGGGGTTAATTTCCCATTGGACACATACTTGATATTAGAGAAACTGGAATTTTATTCAAGGGTCAGTGACTTCTTTCAGAGTTTCTCATTTGTTTTATTTGGCAGAGAAAGAAAGAAATGTTCTAATAGAATCTTTTTATGCTAGGATTAAAAAGTACCCCTCTTTGTGCTTTCTATGTTAGAATTTATCCTTTAGTATAAAATTTGTGTATGGAGATTTTTTAAATAAAATAATGAGCAAATTGTACCTTTAGAAGATGTTTAACAATGCATTAAAAGCTGCTTTCAAAAGCTTTCAAATATATGGGTGTACAAAGTCATATAGGCGTGCATGTGTGTGTGAGATAGCTATATCTACAACTTAAAGATGTATATGTAACTTAAATATATAACAAATATGATATAATGTGTTGTATATAATGTATAGGTATATACTATAACATAAATGTGATATAGAGAGATATATAATACCTATAACTTGCATATGTGTATTTATGTGTGTATGTGTTGTATGCACACATGTACACTTAATCCAACGGTAGTCAAGGTTTTAGAATAGATGTTTAAAGTGACTTTACATCAGCATACTAAATTTTGTTCAAAATAACAAATTTTTAAAGCCTTTAAAATTGAGAGGGCAATTATGTTTATGCAAATTAAAAAGCTAATTCAGAAAACTTGTCTACAGATGTATATTCCTTCCAGCAAATAGCACATTGTTATTAGCTGCTAAGTGCATAATCGTAAGATTAGTAGTGTGAAGTCATTTCCTTTTAAAAGCCTCCAAATAAACTTAAATATATAATCAAATATAGCAATGAAACTACCAACAACATAATTTTGAGATACTCAAGGCATATGCCATAACTGTACGGTGTGTCAGTGTTGCCAACAGCACATATGGCTTGCTTGTTTGCCTCACTGTGGTGTCTCTCTGCAATTGGCACAAGCAACAGCACAGTACAATTCAATTCACAGACATGATACTTACATACTGCGTAGCACACATTATATAGGGAGGCACTATCTTTAAATGGTTGGGACAAGAATAGAGTAGCTCTTTAGTTCTTATTTCAAGACTCAAGGAAAATACTATCAAACTATCTTTAGAAATTTTATATTTTTTCTATAAACAGTATCCAAAATCTCCATCATGGCCGAGAAAGTCTTGCATCCATAATCTGGTGCCTTCTTATCTTCCTTTTGCTCCTCTTTCTTGTGCTACAGCCACACTGGCCTCCTTTTGGTTTTTTCAATGTGCCAAGCTTTTTACGTACTGTTTCTTTCCAGTAAAATGTACTTGAGAGTATACATATCTTAATAAGGTCCAATTTCACAAGTTACAGGAATCTTTGTTTTACATAGATGTTCAATGAAATGTTATATTTTATTGAATAGATAAAATATTTTTTATAAATTGTTATCAGTTTTTTTAAGTACCATCTCCCTTTGAGGTTGTTTATTTGCCTAGAGACAGAGTTGAAAAAAGTTCTTCATCTAAGTAATAATTAATTCCCACAAGAGTTAAAAGTGAGAATTTAATGGTGCTTTTATTTAATTGAGAAGTTCAAATATACAGAAATAACTATAGGACTTTTTTTTGCTTGTCCACATGACAGAAAAAAAGTAGAATTATCATAAATGCAGGAATGTGCATTGGAAATTTTCTGTGTGAGGCCACGACCTACTATTAGGCAGCAATCATCATTAAGTCCTCTGTTAAAATGACATTCACTTTCATCAGAACCTCTCTGTGTGCTACCTCTTTCAGTTCTAGTCTCTTGCCAGTTTTAGAGCTAATGGTTTCCATAGAACATATATCTCAGATAAATTTTAAATACATTTTCTATCATCAGCACACAACTTTGTTGTAATGTTACATATAGGGCAACCAGACAGGCAGAATTATGGTGATTGTGAGTGGATATTTTGGTTCTAGTTCAGATGCTGTTACTTCCTAATATTGTGAGCCTCACACAAATTTTAATCATTAATGTAGGGATGTTAATAGAACCTTCAAATTAAGAGAGAGAGAGAGGGGAATTTAACGAGTTAATGACTTTTAAGCGTAGTGCTTGGCACACAGTAAGTACTCCATATTGGGTGCTCTTGTGTTTATAAAAAGTTGCTTTTCTTAAATTGCAGCTTAAGAATTCCTCTTGGGGATACAAGGGACTATGTTTCAGAGCATGGTTTAATTGGCATCCTTCATAGTTTACATGTATAAGATACCCTGGTCACAACCTGGGTGGCTAAGCTAAGAGAAAGAGGTAGCTCTAAGAGATCTACAAGGAATTGGGGGCTTTAAAGAGGCAATCAGGGGAGAAAAACGGAGTCTGTCAACATGGCAGGAAGATGGGGCTTAAGTAGAAAAGATAATGAATAGAAGTTCCTTTAAGATAAGAATGACTGAGAGATTTTAAGAATAGGGATGCCTGGCATTTAAGTTATTGGCTGTCATGTAACCATCATTCTGGTTCCAGATTTTAATAGAGTCAGCCATACAAACATCCCTGAATATATGATACTTTGGGGAATGAAGGGTTTGGCGTAGTGCCCAGTGGAGCAATCATGATACAACAAAAGCAGAGCAATGCTATAAGTGAAATTCAGGGTGCAGTTACAGAATGTAGGAAAAGTGGGAACCCAAAGCCAGAGCTGAAGAGGACAAGCTAAATCATCATTCCTACCCACAAACTGATCTTTGGAGATTTGGGGAGAGATGCAGGGTCTCTGACAATATTTGAGATGAAGGTATGTCAGCCAGTTTTACTTATCTCTTGAGAAACTGGTGACCTTATCCAGTTGAAAATCTTGGTGGCATTTAGTTTATGACATTATTAATAAGGGAGATAGTGGTCTCTGGAAAATTCAAAGATAGGGCATGCAGAATGGTCAGGCCCATTGGAACTGATATTTATAGGCTTCATGGCATTAGGGACCTAGAACTTTCAGGACAATGGGAACCTAAAGCTTTCAGAAATAGGAATTGTTCTTTCCCTTTCCTCATGTCTGTCCGTCTGTCTGTCTCTCTCTCTCTGTCCATCTCAGAATGTTGCTGCTTATTTCTGTGCATCTGTTCTAGACTTCTATCTCTTATCACCTAACTACTCTTGCTCACTTATATTTTATATTTATTCATAACTTTTGCTTGTGCTTATGAAACTCTTAATGCATATTTTCAACTTTCTTTGGCCACCATTTCCTTTGGGATTTCCTAGTTCAAATAGCTGAAAGAGAACCTAGTTGTACTAATTGACCTTTCCAAGCCAAGCCTGGGAAAGACTGTCCTTGAGTCTGAATTCTCCCTGTTATAAGTGACTGAGGACATACTGGTACCAGAAAACATGCCTGGTACAAGCTCTGTAATTAATCTCGTATTTTCAGATGTTAATTTTTTTCTTACTAAATCTATTTAGTTAAATTAGACTTTCTGAAATTGGGGCACATTTACTTGTGTTTGGACAAACTTTTTCTGGCCCATAGAATATTACAGAATAATGAACTTGAATGAATTGAACAGAACTCAAGTTCTTGCATTCTCTTTGAATGTTACTGGCCATGGTCAAAGCTTTCTAATAAAGATTATTCTTGTAAAGACAAAATGAATGACACAGCCCAGTAAGATTATTTCTAGGATGAAGGCTAAAAATAAGCAGGTAAACATCTGAACACTTCCCAGTTCTTTCTTTTCATACATTGCAAGAGAGATGCCAGAGAATCATTATCTGTTTCCTGTCCTCAAAACAGAGCCTACATATTGAATAACTGAGTGACAAGCAATCTGGCCTATCCATATGACCATATTGTTTTCATCCCCTAATTAGCCTAGTCCTCACTGTGCTGATGAGGAAACAGATGCATGAAGCAGCAAATTACCTTCATCTCGCCTCTGAACAAAAAAAGACACAGCATTTAATTGTCTCATTTGAACTTGAGCGATTCAAAAGCAATAAAGTGGAAATATTCAAGAAGGGAACATTGCTTTTAAAACATGTTTTCTTTTCATTTAAAAGTCACCAGCAAATATAGATTTGAATTATAGGAATTTGGCAACTTTAGTTGGAAATGAATACTTCTTATTAAAAGACTTATAGCAAGTTGGTTCCCTAATTGACATGTGGATAAATAGAGATAAATGTAAAGTGTTTATGGTCCTGAGGGTGTACTGCACATTTATCATCCATGTCTACTTCTCAGTCAAATTAATTGTAATGGTTCCTTTTGCATTCCTTATCTGATTACATTGGAGGTGTAATGTTGCCTGGCTATCAAAGTGGCAGAAATATAGGAAGAAAAACAAGTGCCAGAGAGTAGCTAATGAGAATCTGTCAAACTGCCTGACAAACATAGACACTCTTTACGCTTTGAGTTTTGCCTTCCAGCTAGCCCTTTGTATTGCTTTGTCATTTTTATTTCTATTTCTGTGATTTTCTAGACCCTAATGAAGTTTTGAGTAGTTATTATTGTTCAGATTTATTGGATACTCACAAGTTGGCAACCATTATACTAATTGTTTTACCTAGATCATTTCATTTAATCTTTTAAATTACACTATGATGTGGGTACCATTACTATACCATTTTATAGATGAGGAAACTGAAGCTTAGGGAGTTAGAATATAAAAGAATCAATGTTCCAAAGGCCATTATGAAAGCAAAAATAGAAGCTAAAACTAATTAATAAGATCTTTGCAATTCTATATAGACTACTTCAATGGTATTGTCTTTAGGTTTTGCTTCATGATGATGCAAGAGTTATTATGTGCTCAAGTGGCTGTCCTGAAGGTATACACTTAAAAATAATTTTTGAAGCCCAGCGAGTTTGATATAGGAAAATATTTTTATGGCTCCCAGTTACATAGTTATAACACTTTTTAATTTGTGTTAATGTATATATGAGGAAAGTAGTATTTATTGTTCATAAAGTTTTGTTTGGTACGTTTTACATTATTTCCCTTAAATTCTCATATGCTCAATAGGGTCTTCAGGGAAAAACTGAGACATATAATCTAAACAAAGACACTACTGAATAATTTTTAGAAATCTTCAGAAATACCTAAAATAGTTGCAGTGTCATTAAATGCAATGTGAAGTACCACGAATCAGTATAACCAATATAAGCCATTATATTGAAGAAGGTAGAAGAGAATGAGAATAATATTTTGACATCAGGATATGTACATTTTTTAGGTTTTTAAAAAATTCCTATGCCATGTGTTTACCTAATACTGCTATGTACATTAATTTGACAAAATGTTTTTTGCACCTACTATCTGCTAGGTATAGTAGTGATAGAATACCAAGCCAATTAGACATAATTCCTAACTTAAAGCGTTTGCTCTAGTGAGGGAGACACACTTTATTAAATTATAAATTACAAAGTTAGCCAAATGCTAAAAAGAGAAAATGCAGTGAAAGTCATTAAAGGTGTGTGTGCATGTGTGTTTGTGTGTGTGTGTGTGTGTGTGCTTGGTGGGGACGTGGCATGTTTTAATTTTTGGGGCTAAGTAACTTTTCCAGGCATCACTGAGGAAGTAATATTTAAGCTGAAATATGGAGGATATAGGCAAAGAATAATTGCTATGGGTACACAGTCTGATTTGTATTTCAAAAGATCCCTCTGACTGTATCGTGGGGAAAGGACTGGAGGAAGGAAATAGAGCGCATGACAGCGATATAGTTCAGAGATGAAAGTGGACTGAGTGAGGGTAAAGAAGGAACTAGGGAGAAGTGGATAGATACCAAAACTGTTTAGGATATAGAGTTGATAATACAAATATTATAATTATTTCCATTTGAATAAAAAAAAACTCTAATAGCTTTTTTGTTTTAATTCGTAAGACTAATTCATAAGACTTAATAGCAGTTATATTATTTTTTCATCATGTTATTCATTCATACAATAACACATAATTGTGTGTTTTTCACATGTCACTGCTTAGTTATGAAATAATTCCTTCTTCTTCCCCTCATAGAATAAAAGAGATTCATGAATAGGTAATAATAGCATACTCTTATAATTGAAATGATATAATTATTATGAGAGTGCTTATCCTAGCTTAATTATGCAGGGAAGACTTGCTGGAGGAAGTGGCACCAGAAATGTATATTTGAGGATTTGATCAGCAAATGGAACATTCTCAGCAGAGGGAAAATGAACACAAAGAGAGGGAAGTGAGAAATTTAATGGCATGATTAGAGGCTAACACACATTTTACAGAGGATGAAGGACATGGGAGACAGGACTGGCTATGTAATTTGCAGGGCCTGGTGCAAGAAAATGCAGAGCTTCTTGTTCAGAAATGATTCATGATGACTGCAGAGCAGAGAACAGCTGAGAGCACAGAGAAGCCTGGGACCTTCCAAGCAAGGGATTCTATGTGACTGCACTGGTTGTCTGTCCGTAAAACTGGCATAGCGAGAGGTGCTAGTAGTAAGTTGGAGATGTAGACTATGAAGAAAGAAGAATTAAGAAGATTTGTAAGCTTTCTAGTTTGAGAACTTAGGTGATATTCATGCAACCAACAGAAACAGAGGCTATAAGGAGAGTGGTCCCATTGTGGTGGCTCAAACTTGTAATTCCAGCAGTTTGGGAAGCCTAAGCGAGAGGACCTTTCAAGGCCAGGAGTTTGAGACCAATAGCTGGGCATAGAGATGTGAGCCAGTGGTCCCTGCTACTCTGGAGGCTGAGCTGCTAGGAACCCTTGAGCCCACCAGGAGGTTGAAGGAAAAAAAAAAAAAAAAAAAGAATGGTCAGGTGTCAGGAAATGGTGACTAGTTTATGTTTTGGCAAGTTTATTTTAAGATGTCTCTCGAGTATTTTATTGGCAATGCCTACCCAACATAAGAGCTTGACTGTATTAGGAGAGAATAAGACTAGAGAAAGTTTTTTGGATGTGGAAATTATAAAGTAGATGAGTGGGTCAAAAAGACTGAGAAGAGGAGCAAAACAAGGACAGAAACTTCAGGAACCTCAAGACTCTCAGAAAGTTTATTCATAGAAGACTTTAATACAGAATATAGGTCTCCAAACCCATGACCCCCTTGAAGCTTGGGACAAGTTGTTGCTGTGCCACAGGTTATTTTTTGGCTGCTGAGACATACTAATGCTGGCCATTCCAGTAATACTAACATCAGTTAAAGCTTTTCTTTGCCCATACAATATGAAGTTAATACCAGTGCGAGACAGGCACAGTAAGTGTCACTTCAGTAACCTGAAAATAGCTACTTTGAACGTTATTACTCGTTTATGCCTCCTACACTAAAATGTTTCAATTAAACAATCATTTACTGAACCCCTATTTGCAAAGCACCATATTTGTGACATCACTGAACAAATACAAAAAAAAAAAAAAAAAAAAACACTCTTTTGCCTGTATTTTTTGAGACATATTAGTCCATTAATTGGCTTCTGTATCATCATCTCAAATTTACTATTTTTTTTATTTGAGACAATCAAGTGGAAATAGTGTCATCTATAAAATAACTGAAAAAAAGTTATCTGTTTTATGATTTTCAAACTTTAATATTGTATTTCACTATCAAAGTATAATTTTAAGGAATTTTCTACAATTGTTTGACTTTTGTTAGCTATTATGAAGTACTTATCAAAGCCACCTTTTTTCCTATTCAGGATTAATGTGAATATTAAAACATACAATGGTTAAATTTCATGTTGTCATGAAAGATTATTTTCATAATAATAATAGCTCTGCCTAGAGTTTGATGGATGCTCTTTGGTTAATTCAAAACTTTACCATAAACTCCTATTAGATGATCTTATGAACTCTGAGAAAAAGAAAATATGAAATAAATGAAGATTCCAATATCAGTAAGCTGTAGTTTTATCCATATACCAAAATTAATAAGATAGTTTTATTCCAAAGTTATAAAAAATTGATAATTATTTAAGGTAACCAGTAAATACTGATCTTATTACCATATGCATTGTTGTCAAGTATATTCTATGGTTAGTAGCATTTGAAAAAGAAAATTAAAAATTGAATCACAGTGTCGTTATGTAGTATGTTATACAAAGCTACTTACTATGCTATGGAAAAAATCTATTTTATGTTTTTCTGTTTTCTTAATTTAATTAGCACATTCTTCTGGAATCATTGCCCAGATCTCATGACATAAAACAAATTTTCACTTTGTCAAAATGCAGTTAGGGATGTATTATGCACTGCTGCCACATTTTGGAAAATGGCAAGTGTGGAAACCTCTCTTTATGTGTCAGCTTTGACAGAAAGGATAAAGACAACATTAGTCATCTTATTTTCCCATTGCAGTGATTATCGATATATTCAGTAAGAATAATTCACACCCCCGAGCCTGTCAGAAAGATGAAATAATTTTAACCACTGAATAATAATTACCATATTCAAAATTAGTTTGCAATGTTGATGCTTATTAACAATAATATATATAAAATCAAAACAAAAATGAACATCATTGGAATTGACAAGTCTCCATTTTTTCTCTCTACCTGGTTTATTAAGACAGTATACATTTTATTCTATATTCAACTTCCTTAAACAGACCTTTTGTGGTTTTTTCATGGTAAATTAGCATGATCAGCAGCTTAATGAAGTAACAAGAATTTGCAACAATTGTTTGGGGGATAGGAATCACGTTTTATTTCAATAAAAGCTAGATGTATAATATACTTTTAATACACAAGCTAATATACATTAACATTATTGGTTTATTCTCATTCATCATATAGCTCAGTATTACTGAAAGTAGGGGCCATAGTTTGGTGCTGCTCTTCTATGATATAAGTACTAAAATTGAGACTGAGTATTTAGGAAATTTTATATAAGTTTGACATTGTTATAACGTGCAAACACATGACTTTTTTCTAGTAATTTATTTTTACTATACTTAAAAAGTGTAGAGTAGCAGTTTCAAACTAAAACAAACTATTCCTTTACATGTAGATAGTTTGAGAAGTGCTGCTCTTTCCAATTATATACTTTCTACCTCTCTTCATTTACCTTCGCTAAGAATTACTTAGGTAGGTTTTTTTTTTTATATGGAACTCAAAACATCTCAAATTACTTAATAACTTTTTATTATCTGCCTATTTGTAAGGAGTATGAGAAGTCTGGAAGAAATAGCATAAAAGAAAAGAAAGGCTTAAAAGCCATGTACATCTGGATTCAAATAAGCTATATCACTTTCTATCTGTGCAATCGAGGGCCATTTATTTACATTTTCTGAGCCTCTATTTCCTTAATTGTAAATGGAGATAATAACGTCTATGATAAAAGGTTCCTGTGCCAATATATTTTAGGTTTCAGAGCATTTTAGCATACTCTCTTTTCTAGGTCTCTTCCTTTTAGTAGGAAAGTTGAATAATAAAGAACATTTTTAGATATACCTTTTATAATGTACACCCATTTATTGAACGATCCACAATAGATAAGCTTGAACACTATTAAATTATTTTGAATATATTTGATGATGTGTTGGATTTTGCATGATTAAATATTTAATACATTACAACTAGTTATAAAATGATAGTTGATTTACAGATGGATTTCCTAATTTTTATTACAGAAAATAGGTGTTACTTAAGTATGAGAGAGTTTCAAGCACTTGTGACATTGCCTCTAATTTGAGTCAGAGGAGGTGACAAACATCAGGTGTTAAAACCTTTCATTTTCTTGTTAACTGACTGGATAATTCGGTAAATATACTAGATTTGCTTTTGATTGTCATCAAAACGGAAAACAATTATTATTAAATATACTATTGCAGTGTTATTAGCATTAACAAACTACCGGTAAATAATCTATGTATGCAAAATGTAACTTTGAATCTTTTTTATGATTTTTGTTACAGAATTAATAACAACAGCAATAAGTGGAAAAAGGAATATATTATTTTTAGAAAGTTGTACATTTTCATTTATATTATAGTAACAGATTTTAAGAACAATCTGGTCTTATCCACTAAAATAAGCTAGGTTGTTTCTTCGTGGAGATGGATGAGAAAGGACTGCTCTAGAAAGTAAAATTTAAGGCGTTGGACTAGATCATACTTAATTTTCAGTGTTGCGGAGATCTCGATTTATTGGTTGTAGCCATCATAGTAACAGCAATTGCAATAATATTTTGAACAATTTCTTAATTATAGTAGATTATTGTATTTCTGTATTAATGGATTTCTATTTTTCTAGTTGACAGGGATATTTTAAGATTAAAGGCTAAAGACTCCGCAAAGAGTCTCTTTCTTAGAATTTTATCAATGAATATAGACAATGAGCATGATACTATTTAAGTAATAAAATATTTCTAAAAACCAGTCAGAAAATTTCTCCAATGTAAAATGTATTGTAAGGTTTTAATTTTGATTCAAGAATGAAGGTTACTGTTACAGACAAAGGCACCACTTCAATCATATTTTCTTTGTGAAATATGTCTCTAGTCAAAACATTAGGTTGAAGGCAAAGTAGCTGCCCTCATTCTCTCTCATATTTGAGTTATTTTAATCATACCAAAGATTCACATGAGTGTTGTTATTCTTGTCTAGGTCCTGGGTAATATTTTCTTGTCTTTTCATACTTTATAAAGCATCTAGGTTAGTTGTAGGAAAGAGTGTTAGTTTGATCTATTACATTATTTTACTTATAAATAGTAATGTAATTTACATGCTAATTGATAGCTTTTATTTGTATCTGCTTCTTTTTAAATAAATATGTTTCTTGAATTAAATTTAGAAAAAGTCCACAATAAAAAAGAAATACATTAAGATAATCCATAATCTCTTCTTGTAGATTGTTAAGCTTTCAGTGTATATTTCCCCAAAGGGTTGAAGTTAGCCAACTAATAAAGGGAAAAGACATTTCGGGACCTCAGAAATAACTGAAGCAGGAACTAGAAAATCTAGAAACCACTCTTCTTATTTCTCATCTATCTATGGTTTTCACCATGTGTTAGTGTTATTCTCACAGAATAACTCTGTAAAGTTGCACCGTAGCTGCCAACATCTTCCAGTCTCATATCTTCTTAACTTTGCCATTCAAAGAATAAGGTTCTCTTCTTCCCTTAATTCCATTTTGGAAAACCTCAGAGAAGGTCTCTGATTGGCCCAGGTCTCATTACTTGTAAAACTGTATGTGTGGCTGGGAGGAGTTGGTCCTATGATAGGCAATCCTTATTTTAATCACATAGTTGGAGTAAGCAGAAAATAGGTTCCTCAAGTAAGGCACGTTTTTTTTCACCTCAAAGCTAATGATGATAGGCCAGTTACTGGGTGAAGCACAGAGAGACTGGCACTATTTTCCAGATAGATGTGTTGTAAGAAAACAATTTTTACTTTGTTTGAAGC
This sequence comes from Colobus angolensis palliatus, assembly GCF_000951035.1. NCBI lineage: Eukaryota > Metazoa > Chordata > Mammalia > Primates > Cercopithecidae > Colobus > Colobus angolensis. The sequence goes on from NW_012123487.1 coordinate 8,347,048, forward strand.
AGTATGAGGGCTTACAGCTAATTATATCTTGGTAGGGTATGGGTGACAACAAATAATGAATTAGCAGTCTTTGCCTTTATTCACCAGAAATTTATAATCTACTTGTAGATGTATAATAGACAGACCTAAAATTTTAAAAAAAATTGTATTGTGAACTCACGTGATATTGCAGACTGGATGTACAATAGAATTTTCAGAGAATTTCAGGTTCACTATGTGCTATAGTCTTCTGAAGATTTTGAAAACTTCAGTTTGACATAACTTAGAATAATACAGTATTAGTAGTTAGAGCTAAGGAGCTAAAGAAAACTGGTTTTCCATCCAAAAAGAGGAGCATAAGGAATATATTAGAAACAGGAATAGGCACAGGATGTGCCAAAAGCCATGCGATAGATCCATTGTAGTGTTGGAAATCGTTGTGAAAAAAAAAAATGATTGAGTATGCATGATCACACTAGAATTTTGGAAAGCATTGAAAAATCTGAATGTGTGCATATTGTTAAAAACACATATACTGTTTAGTCTTAAATTTGAGGTAGTACTCCAAGAAAATTAAAAACTATAATATCATTAATATCATGAATAGCCATAAGAGACTTATCTGTGCAATTATTGAGGAAATAAGAAAATTCAAAAAGGTTTTTATGGTGCTAAGCATACTGTTGGAACCCAAGACATAATGTTTAAAACAGCAACTAAAAAGTGACAATCACATTTGTCTGAGCTAGCAATCGCATTCAAAGAGTGGCAGTAATATATATGTAGCAGATACATCATCATCAGGACATAGATTTAAAAGAAAGTTTACAGTTAGTATAGAAATATAAATCCATTAAAATTTGTCCAAAGTGGTTCCAAGTGTCTAATCTTACAAAACTATGTTTTTGAAAGAGACATTCAAATGTAGAAATTTCATACTGGTTTCATTATGTGAGAAAACTTTGAAGTATTTTTGACCCTAGACATTTAAAAGATTATTTTATGCTATATCTATAAATAATGAAATGATACTAATTTTAGTAATCAGATCATTCAGATGTTTAGTAGTTGAAAAATACCATCACTGTATTATATGTAGATTTTGAAAAGCACTTTTTTTTAGTGAGTTAAATGATATAAATAAATAAATCTATTTCTTAGGTGTTTGATTTCTTTTGATTCACCATTTGAAATATTAAATATTGAAACACAGTTAACATTTTAGAAAAATAAGATTTGATTGATCCCTATAGCAGTCTACAAATCAACGATGGCCTACTGATATAGAGAGAAGATATTTTTCTTTTCCTAATAAGGGAACAATTCATAACCATTGAGTAATTTTATTTGTAAATTGACAGTGTGGCAGATAACTTATAAAGGAAATATGTCCTGTTCAAATGGTTGTGTTGAATTTTGATTGCTGCTGGATGCTTATAATTCTCCTTTGAACTGACAGCTTTCAGTCTTGCCCAGAAGAAAAGTCCAGTTCTTGTAGGATATACTCCCAGCATTAGTTCTACCACTCTCGCAGATACCAAAATGTGCACATACCAGGTCCTGAAGTCAGCCTTGAGAAACTGAGTGTATTACTCTGTTTTCACACTGCTGATAAAGACATACCCAAGATGGGACAATTTACAAAAGAAAGAAATTTATTGGACTTACAGTTCCACATGGCTAGGGAGGCCTCACAATCACGGTGGAAAGCAAGGAGAAGCAAGTCACATCTTATGTGGATGGCAGCAGGCTAAGAGAGAGATTGTGCAGAGAATCTCCCATTTTTAAAACCATCAGATTGTGTGAGACCCATTTGCTATCATTAGAAGAGCCCACCCCATGATTCAATCATCTTCCACCAGGTCCCTCCTACAATATATGGAAGTTATAGGAGGTACAAGATGAGATTTGGGTGGGGACACAGAGCCAAACCATATCATTCCACCCATGGCACCTCCCAAATCTCATGTCCTCACATTTCAAAACCATTCATGCCTTCCTCAGTCCCCCCAAAGCCTTAACTTGTTTCAGCCTTAACTCAGAAGTTCACAGTCCAATGTCTCACCTGAGACAAGGCACGTCCCTTCTGCCTATGAGCCTGTAAAATCAAAAGCAAGTTAGTCACTTCCTAGATACAATGGGGGTACAGGAATTGGGTAAATACAGCCATTCCAAATGGGAGAAATTGGTCAAAACAAAGGGGCTACAGGACCCAGGCATATCCAAAATCCAGCCAGGCAGTCAAATCTTACAGCCTTAAAATGATCTCCTTTGACTCCATGTCTCACATCCAGGTCATGCTGATGCAAGAGGTAGATTCCATGGTCTTGAACAGCTCTTCCTCTATGGCTTTGCAGGATACAGCCTCCCTTCAGCTGCTTTCATGGGCGGGTGTTGAGTGTCTGCAGCTTTTCCAGGTACATGATGCAAGCTGTCAGTGGATATACCATTCTGGGGTCTGGAGGATGGTGGCCCTCTTCTCACCGCTCCACTAGGCTGTGCCCCAGTAGGAATTCTGTGTGGGGGCTTCTACCCCCACATTTCCCTTCTGCATTGCCCTAGCAGAGGTTCTCCATGAGCACCCCACCTCTACAGCAAACTTCTGCCTGGGCATCCAGGCATTTTCATACATTTTCTGAAATCTAGGCAGAGGTTTCCCAATCTCAATTCTTGACTTATGTGCACTGGCAGACTCAACATCATGTGGAAGCTGCTAAGGCTTAAGGCTTACACCCTCTGAAGTCACGGCCTGAACTCTACATTGGCCCCTTTCAGCCATGGCTGGAGCAACTGAAAGGGGCCAACTTGGGATGCAGGGCACCAAGTCCCTAGGCTGCACACAGCATGGGGACTCTGGCCCCAGCCTACGAAACCACTTTTTCCTCTTAAGCCTCTGGGTCTGTGATGGAAGGGGCTGCTGCAAAGGTCTCTGACTTGCACTGGAGACATTTTCCCCATTGTCTTGGTGATTAACATTCAGCTCCTCATTACTTACATAAATTTCTGCAGCCAGCTTGAATTTGTCTTCAGAATATGGGATTTTCTTTTCTATTGCATTGTCAGGTTGAAAATTTTCCAAACTTTTATACTCTGTTTTCCTTCTGAAACTGAATGCCCTTAACAACACACAAGTCACATTTTGAATGTTTTGGTGCTTAGATATGTCTTCTGCCAGATACCCTAAATCATCTCTCTCAAGTTCAAAGTTCCGCAAATCTCTAGGGCAGGGGCAAAATGCTGTCAGTCTCTTTGCTAAAACATAACAAGAGTCGCCTTCACTATAGTTCTGAATTTCAGCCTTAACTCAGAAGTTAAGGAGGAGCAAGTCACATCTTTCTTGGATGGCAGCAGGCAAAGAGAGCTAGTGCAGAGAAACTCCCATTTTTAAAACCACCAGATCTTGTGAGACCCATTCACTATCACAAGAACAGCATGGGAAAGACCCACCCCCATGATTCAATCTCTCCCACCAGGTCCCTTCCACAACATGGGAATTTTGGAAGCTACAAGAAGAGATTTGGGTGGGGACACAGAGCCAAACCATTTCACCAAGTATATACAAAAGTTGGTCCTTCATATATTTGGGTTTCAAATCTTGCAAATACAGTATTTTCAATCCACATTTGGTTGAGGAGAATCCATGTATAAGTGGACCCATGCAGTTCAAACCTGTGTTGTTCAAGGGTCAACAGTAATTTTATGTTTAATGCAGATGGAATAGTACAACAGAAATCACTACTGTTGGAATTATAATTATGATTTTAAACTTTTAAAGTTGAATAATAATAGTTTCTTGAATATTGGTGTAAAAAAGATTTCTTTAAAACAGTAAAGTCTCTTGGAAACTTTTAAGATATTTTAAGCACTTTCAGGATGTGTAGAAATCGGTGGCTCTGGTTCTTATATTTAATCTCACTTAAAATTTTTTATTATTTGCCGTCAGAACACAGAGCTTAACTTACTAGCTATTATATTACTTTTAAATGTTAAATGGAATTTCAAATGGAATAACTTCAAATATTTCTTCTATTTGAAATTCCATTTAACATTCAAAGTTTGTTTGTAGCAAACTAGGTTAGAAAATAGACTGTGGATGGGAAAAAGAGGACAATAAAATGGATGTATAGCCATATTTGAGACACATAGCCGGGAGATGACTACTTTAGGTATAAATGGTGAAAAGCACAAAAATATATTGGTTAGGGAGGTAATGAAGCCTTGAGGGGCAATAAAATAGGAAGTGGAGCAAAAGGTGTAGATTTGAGTCACAGCTATGATTAACAGCAAGGCTAAACTCCAAATGCTTTGCTTTGAAATTTGACTCCAATTTTCATATGCTTTAGTGATCCTGGGTAATTTGCTTGCTAAGTTTTTTAAATAGTTATTTTAGGCTAAAATAGGTGTATGTATATGTTATAGGAAAACACTTTGTAAATTATACAGAGATATAAAAATATACATTATCGTTGTCATTCTGATTCTGCTTCCTCGTCCATTCAGCAAAGAGGTGTGCTGTGACCATGACTGTTTGCTTTCCCTTTCGTTTATTCATATTTGCCTTCTTCAGCAAATTTAAAGTAAAATCAAACTTAGGAAGTCGTCAGGGCTTAGCAATTTTGATCATGCCATTGATTTTGGTCCCTTCATGAAAATTTATCATTCTTGAGATGGAAAAGACCTAGGAGATCATTTAGTTCAGCCCTCCTTTTAGAATCAGGAAACAAGTCCAGAGAGATTTATATAATGCTGGATTGCTAACCAAGGTATCTTATTTCCTAGCCTTCCTGTGCTGATTCTTCAACACTGTAATTCTGTCTGCTTCACTTTGCATTTATTTCAAGTGTGTGGCTTGGAAAATCTCTTATAGGTAGATGTTGGCAGAACTAGGCAAGAACAGAGTGTTACTATCATTCTATTATAGTATTTCTGATTGTCTTTGACTCTCAATTTGTATTAGTTTAAGTGTTAGTTTCTAAGGGGTGTGTGTGTGTGTGTGTGTGATGTGATGTTTCCCTTTCTCAGTAGATTGCAAAATCTTTATGATATTTGATTAAAACAAATAGGTTTGAGTGCCTACTATATGTAAATCATTGTTTCTGTTTTCAAAAGGCAGTATTAATTGACCACTATTTGTTTTGTGGGAAAGAAACAGTTTAAACTTTGTAGATAACAAAACTTATTTGGGGCTAATAGGCTTGAAATTTTACTCTAGAAAACTGACATAGGTGCTTAAAATATATAATATACTTCTAGCTATGTCAAATTGAATTACTGATTGACGGATGTTGGTACTCTTATAATTAGAACTCCTTTGAAACTATGATCCATGAAATGTGAAAATGAGTATAGGAAATTAAATTCTTTATTGGTTCTCAGGCAGCTAAACTGGCACCCCCTTGTTAAAATGTGTAAGTATTAATTTCATAATTGCTATAAAAAAAGTCTGTTCTTACCTGTCTACAAACATGTAAAACAACAATAATGAACAACAAACAAAACAAATGACTGCAAAATGATTCTACTGGAATAGAACCGTGCTTGCAAATATTCACTTACCCATAAAAACGAGAGATGCTGGTCTCAGAAATAAATCTGTTTACAGTATATATGGAATTATACCAATATTTTTTGTGAGGTTGTTAAAATTATGCTTAAAAATATGACACAATAGTGAAAAAAGTAGAAGCAAATAATGTACTCAATTTCAAAGCAATAATTAAATATTTTTAATCATTCCCAGCTAAGATGATTTGATTTCAGGGTAAGAAGGAGAGTTATTATTCTGAGACCACATGGGTCTACTGATACCCTCTCATGCATAACTAATCCTTGTCACATCACTCCAACTAGTTAAGCAGAAGTGGCAGTTTCTATATTCCTCTTCCAGAGGTGTTGACTGCTGATGTTGTATATTGTGTACAGAATGTATCACTGGGTAAGAGCAAGTAGGAAATTGTTCCAGCTAAGAGAAGGTTTGCATGTCAGTTACCCTTCCTTTTATTTCTCTTTAATTTTTAGACGAGGTGATTAAACTTAAATTTAAAGTTTCTCAATGTCTTTCCATGTATCCTAAATAGGATAGTAATTCTGCAATATGAAACAGGGCCAATTAATCACCTTTTGAACTGAGTCATGGAGCTAATTGAATGAAACTGACTGGGGATACACACAAAATAATTAGTTTGTGCCTCTCAGATTGTCAGTTTTGGGGCATTGTAATATATCGTTTTACCACATAGAAGAACATTAATGCAGAATAATAATTTCAATCTTTTGAGTTTTTTTCTTTCACTATCAAATAAGCCTTTTCAGGTATAAATAAAGTGTAACATGTAAAAATAATTCAGAAATTTTATGGTAGATGAAATTATTTTAATGTTTATAATCAGAAAATCATGTCAATAATGAGATTATTATATGGCCCAGTGAGATAAAGATATAGAGATGATAGATAGATATATCTTAATCTAAAGCATATATACATATATGTGTTTTTAATTAATAGTTTTAATTGACACAGATGTTCATATTCTGGAGTACATTGTGCTATTTTACATTTACACAATATGTAGTGATCAAATCAGGATAATTAGTATATTCACCACCTCAAACATGTCCCATTTCTTTATGTTGAGAAAATTCAAAATCCCCTCATCTAGCTCTTTGAAAATATATAATTGTTGTTAACTATAGTCACCCTACAGTGCTATAGAACCCTAGAACTTATGTTTCCTATTTAGCCATGATTTTGCATCCCTTAATCAACCTCTACCCATACCTCCTTCCATGATCTTCTCCAGCCTTTCAAACCACTGTTCTACTCTATACTTAACATAAGACCAACTTTTTCAATTTCAACATGAATGAGAACATGCAGTATTTATTTTGTGTGTGTGCCTAGCTTATTTAATTTAACATAATTTATTCCTGGCTCATCCATGTTGCCATAAATGACAGATTTCATTTTTTTTAAGACTGAAAAGTGTTCTATTGTGTATAAATACCATATTCCCTTTATGTATTTATTAATAGATACTTAGTTTGATTCCACATCTTGGCAATTGTGAATAGTGCTGCAATAAACATGGCAGTGCACATATGTTTTTGGCTTGCTGATTTCCTTTCCTTTAGATATATACCCAGTAATGGAATTGCTGAATTGTATGGTAGTTATATCTTTACTTTTTTGAGGAGCATCCATACTATTTTCCATAATGGCTGTACTAATTTATATTCCCACTCACACTATATAAGAATTGTCCTTTTTTGGCATCCTTGTCATGATTTCTTATTTTTTGTCTTTTTGAGAATACCCATTCTAACTGGGTTGTGATGATATCTCATTGGGGTTTTGATTTGCACTTATAAGTAGTGATATTGAACATATTTATATGCTTGTTTGCCATTTGTATGTCATCTCTTGAGAAATGTCTGTTCAGATACTTTACCCATTTTGAAATTAGATTATTTATTTTTTTGCTGTTGAGTTGTTTGAGCTCATTGTGTATTCTGCATATTAGTCCTTGACAGATGAATAGTTTGCAAATATTTTCTCCCATTCTGCTGGTTGTCTCTTCAATCTGTTTATTGTTTCTTTTACTATGCAGAAGCTTTTTAGTTTGATATAGTTCAATTTGTCTATTTTTCCTTTTGTCGCCTGTGCTTTTGAGATCTTAACTATAAAATCTTTGTCCACACCAATGTCCTGAAGTGTTGTTTCTCCAATGTTTTCTTCTAATAGTGTCATCGTTTTGGGTCTTACATTTAAGTCTTTATTCCAGATAAAGTTGGTTTTTGTATATGGTAGATGTATTAGTCCATTTTCACACTGCTGATAAAGACATGCCTGATACTGGGAAATTTGGAAAAGAAAGAAATTTAATTGGACTTAAAGTTCCACGTGGCTAGGGAAGCCTCACAGTCATGGCAGAAAGCAAGGAAGAGCAAGTCACGTCTTACATGGATGGCAACAGGCAAAGAGAGAGAGCTAGTGCACAGGAACTACTCTTTTTAAAATCATCAGATCTCATGAGACTTACTCACTATCATGAGAACAACATGGGGAAGACTTGCCTACATGACTGAGTTATCTCCCAGAGGGTCCCAGTTCAAGATGAGATTTGGGTGAGGACACAGAGCCAAACCATATCTTTCTGCCCCTGACCCCTTCCCAATCTCACATCCTCACAGTTTGGAACCAATTATGCCTTCCCAACAGTCCCCCAAAGTCTTAACTCATTTCACCATTAACTCTGAGTCCACAGTCCATTGTCTCATCTAAGACAAGGCAAGTCCCTTCCACCTATGAGCATGTGAAACCAAAAGCAAGTTAGTTTACTTCCTACATACAGTGGGGTACAGACATTGGGAATACACAGCCATTCCAAGTGGAGAAATTGGCCAAAACAAAGGGGCTACAGTCCCCATGCATGTCTGAAATCCAGTGAGGCAGACAAATCTTAAAGCTCCAAAATGATCTTTTATGACCCCTTGTCTTAAATCCAAGTCACGCTGATATAAGAGGTGGGTTCCCATGGTCTTGGACAGCTCTGTCCCTGTGGCTTTTCAGGGTACAGCCTCCCTCCTGGCTGCTTTCATGGGCTAGCTTTGAGTGTCTGCCTCTTTTCCAGGAACATGGTGAAGCCATCACTGGGTCTACCATTCTGAGGTCTGGAGGATGGTGGCCCTCTTCTCACAGCTCCACAATAGGGACTCTGTGGGTGGGGGTTCCAACCCCATGTTTCTCTTCCATACTGCCCTAGCAGATGTTCTCTATGAGAGCCCTTCCACTGCAGCAAACTTCTACCTGGACATCCAGGAGTTTTCATACATCTTCTGAAATCTAGCAGCTTTCAGCCATGATTGTAGCAGCTGGGATGCAGGGTACTAACTCCCTAGGTGGCACACAGCATGGGGACCCTGGTTCCTGCCCAGTAAACCACTTTTTCCTCTTAGGCCTCTGGGCCTGTGATAGGAGGGGCTGCCATGAAGAGCTCTGACATGCCCTGGAGACATTTTCCCCATTGTCTTGGTGATTAACATTTGACTCCTCATTACTTATGCAAATTTCTGCCGCCGGCTTGAATTTCTTCTCAGAACTTGGGACTTTCTTTTCTATTGCATTGTCCAGTTGCAAATTTTCTGAACTTTTATGCTCTTCTTCATTTATAAAATTGAATGCTTTAACAGCACCCAAGTCACTTCTAAGCTTTGCTGCTTAGATATGTCTTCCACCAGATACCCTAAATCATCTCTCTCAAGTTCAAAGTTTCACAAATCTCTAGGGCAGGGGCAAAATGATGCCAGCTTCTTTGCTGAAATATAACAAGAGTCACCTTGGCTCCAGTTCCCAAAAAGTTCTTCATCTCCATCTGAGACCACCTCAGCCTCGACCTTATTGTTTATATCACTATCAGCATTTTTGTCAAAGCTATTCAATAAGTCTCTAGGAAGTTCCAAACTTTCTCACATTTTTCCTATCTTCTCAGCCCTCCAAAATGTTCCAACGTCTGCCTGTAATTCAGTTTCAAATTGGCTTCCACATTTTGGGGTATCTTTTCAGCAATGCCCCACTCTACTGGTACCAATTTATTGTATTAATCCATTTTCATGCTGCTGATAAAGACACCTGACACTGGGCAATTTACAAAAGAAAGAGGTTAATTGGACTTACAGTTCCACATGCCTGAGGGAACCTCACAATTGTGGCAGAAGGCAAGGAAGAGCAAGTCATGTCTTACATGGATGGCAGCAGGCAAGGAGAGAGAGTTTGTGCAGGGGAATTACTCTTTTTAAAACCATCAGATCTTGTGAGAATTATTCGCTGTCAGCCAACAGCATGAGAAAGACTTGCCCTCATGATTCAATTACCTCCCATAATTCAGGTCCCTCCCACAACACATGTGAATTGTGAATTCAAGATGAGATTTGGGTGGGGACACAGCCAAATCATATCAGTAGTGGTCTAGTTTTATTATTCTCCTTGTGGATGTCCAGTTTTTCCAGCAAAATTTATTGAAAAGATTGTCCTTTCTCTCATGGATGTTCTGATGCCTTTGTTGAGCATTAGTAGGCTGTAAATATGTGGATTTATTTCTGTGTTCTCTATTCTGTTTTATTGGGTTATGTGTCTGTTTTTATGCCATTCCCGTGCTATGTTAGATACTACAGCTTTGTATTATATTGAAGTAAGGTAGTATAATGCCTCCACCACTGTTCTTTTTTGGTCAAGATAGCTTTGGCTATTTAATGTCTTTTATGGTTCCATTCAAAATTTTTAGAAATTTTTGTGAAGAATGTCATTGGTATTTTGAGAGAGATTGTATTGAACATGTAGACTGCTTTTGGTAATATGGTCATTTTCACAATATTATTACTTCCAATTCATGAATATGGGATATCTTTTCATTATTTTTGTCCTCTTCAATTTTTTTCATCAGTGCTTTATAGTTTTCCTTTTAGAGATCTTTCACCTTATTGTTTAAATTTATTCCTTTTTGTATTTTATTTTATTTGTATTTTACATTAGTGTGGCTACTGTAAACTATGTGTATGTTTTGATTACCAAAGGGTGTCATCCTGACTTTCCTTAATAAATTGACACTTGTGTATGGGGAAATAATTAACTTGATGAGATTATGGGAATATTATGTGTACATCTAATACTGTAAAAGAAAAAAAAACAACTCAAAGAGCACAAACTAATTATGTCTCCATATATGAAGGTTAAAGTTTTCTTATATACAACCCCAAAGCCTTCAGATATATGGCCTCAGAAATCACCCTGTACAAATTTACTTGTCAAAGATTTGATTATACTTAAATCCCTTTTCTATTTTTGTTATCCAGAGGAGCTAATTAATGAATGAATACATGGAGCCTTTAATAAATGTCTGATTGTAAGATTGAATGTAATTCATTCATTGATTCTCAGCCATTTAAATGCCTGTAAGGTGCCCGTGCTACACAATGGGTCCAAAAATGAACAAGATATGTTCTTCTCTTTAAGACACTCCTGAAATTACTCTCTTCTTTTCCTACCCAAATATATCTACAGTTTATTAATTTTTGTTTCTAAACATTTTCCTCATCTGTTCACCTGCTTCTCTCCTTCTTAACTTCTACTGCCTTATTTGTTGCCCACAGCAGTTTCTATCTGGAACTCTTATAATAATCTACTGTCTCCAAATTGGTCCCTCCAGCATCTTCCCATTAAATCTGTCTTACACTATGCTTGAATGATTTTTTTTTTTTTTTTTCCTTTAGAGACCTGATCGTGTGACTCTTGTACATAAAACTTTCACTGCCCAGAGAATCAAGTCCAAATTTCTAGGCTCTTTCACAGCCTCTTGCCATTCTGCCTTTCAGGATTCATCTTCCTCTCTCTATTCTCTATTTGCCTGATTCAGTCCTTACTGCTAAATTGGGTTTCTCAGTTTTCTTTAACAGGTGATGCACTTTCTCATGCATGCACCTTTCTCTGCTTGAATGATGTAATCTACCGTTCCTCACCATATGTACCTTACAGATTTCTGTATATCTTTCAGAGCCTAACTAAAAAGAGAATTCTTACCTTTTTTTTTTTTTTTTTTCCTGATTCCCTACTCCCTAAAAAAAAAATGGAATTGGCCGGGCGCGGTGGCTCACGCCTGTAATCCCAGCACTTTGGGAGGCCGAGGCGGGCGGATCATGAGGTCAGGAGATCGAGACCATCTTGGCTAACACGGTGAAACCCCATCTCTACTAAAAATACAAAAAATTAGCCGGGCGAGGTGGCGGGCGCCTGTAGTCCCAGCTACTCGGGAAGCTGAGGCAGGAGAATGGCGTGAACCCGGGAGGCGGAGCTTGCAGTGAGCTGAGATCTGGCCATTACACTCCAGCCTGGGCGACAGAGTGAGACTCCTCCGTCTCAAACAAACAAACAAACAAAAAAAGGCCAGACACAGTGGCTCACGCCTGTAATCCCAGCACTTTGGGAGGCCGAGGCCGGCGGATCACGAGGTCAGGAGATCGAGACAATGGTGAAACCCCGTCTCTATTAAAAATACAAAAAGTTAGCTGGGCGTGGTGGCGGCCGCCTGTAGTCCCAGCTACTCGGGAGGCTGAGACAGGAGAATGGCGTGAACTCGGCAGGGGGAGCTTGCAGTGAGCCAAGATGGCGCCACTGTGCTCCAGCCTGGGCAATAGAGCGAGACTCCGTCTCAAAAAAAAAAAAAAAAAATGGATTGGAATTATCCCCTTGGCTGCCTTTCCATGGTCCTTTCGAAAGATATTACAGTTTTTTGTTGTAATCATTCTCCCCTGCTCCACTCATTTGCTTTCCAATGTTTCTGCTTTGTTTTTACATGCTCAGCAAATGGCAAAGTACATGACACATAGTAGGTATCTAATAATATTTGCTGACATGAATTATTTTAAAAAACAGTTGGGAATCAAGGCAGACAGAGCAATAGCTGATTATTTTCTATTAAATTAGAACATACAATAGAAGAACATTATTTTGTGAATACTTTGTATATCAAATACTATTAAATCTGAATAATAAAAAATAGTAAATAGTAAATGTTTACCTTAGCAAAAAAATCCTTGTAAATGTTACTGGGATGCCTACTGGATATTGCCAGTATCCTATTTTTAAAAATGATCTTCAAGATCAAGATTTTACTCTGATTCCAGGATATTAGTATAAATTAAAAAGAATATTGTATTTGGATTTCACATATAGGCCTAATTCTAGTTGATACTCTTTACCAGGAAGTTATCTCAATCATCCTTTCAAATGGTTCTAGTCAAAGAGAAAGGAATTCATGGAGAAATTTGTCTGAGTTGCTTAAACAATGTGGAATAAATTTTAATATGAGTATTAAAGATAACAGATGTAGAAGTATTTAAGCCAAATTATGCCAATAGACTGATAGGTAGTGATTTAATGGTGTTAATTCTAGAGATATCACAGGACAATCAGCAAGAAAGCAATTAATATGAAATGAAGCTTATCATCACCTTTGTAGAAAGCTTAGGGGTATCCATTTCTGAGAGGATACTCTGTGATAACAGTGCAAATAATATGTAACAAAATTTGGAACAGTCTGTAAAGAAGGGGTTGGAAATATCTGAAAGATACTGTAGATGGTTGGATAAAGAAAATTAAACCACTAAACATTCATGTAGGAAGGAAGAGAACAGAAACGTGCTATGATTGGGGATCTCAAAAATCCTAAAAGATTTTGTTTGTATTATTTCTGGCTGTGGGCTTAAAAAATTTAGAGCAAAAAAATATATACAACACCCATCTCTATTAACCTGAAATGGTTCTTAGGTGTAGGAATTATTTATACAAACATTTAAAAATATTCATTTTGTGATGTATCATTAAATATTTCTAGGATATTTTTTAGGTACCCCTACCATTTTACCATTTCAAGTTGGCATAATGAAAGTTATTACACATTTCTGTGAAGAAAATCCTTTGGAGCACCTTTAGAGTAAATACTGTGGTAGATGAGCTGTGCAGACTTTGGGACAAAGTTATAAAGAAAACCTTAAGTATAGTAGAACATGTAAAATATGGAGTATTTAGGGGAGAAAAAAAGACCATTATGATCAATTTTGTCTGTCTACTTAATAGGAAAATTACAGTTTACAATTATTATTTGATAACATATTATTGAACATATCGCCAATAATAATTTTTTTATTTTCTGAATGGATATGTGTTGTTTTTATGTGTTTTTATATAAACAGATAAAAAACATTTCTTGCTCTTAAAAACTCTGCAAAAATTGTATCCCTTAAATATAAATGTCATTATACTTTTTCTGATATTTTAATTGTGAGTTAGTTCTACATTTAAAAACTCCCAGAAGAATATTTGTTTCCTAGCCCTCATGATTAATCAACCTCATATTCTATTTTTTTAAGAGAGGAAGATAACTAATGAAGGAAGCATTGTGGTATTTATAAACAGCAGACTCAGTCTTTTCATACTTAAGAACAATCAGTTGAGAATATAATTATGTAATAATTACTCATCTCCTACAGATTTCTATTTCTTCTACCTGTCACTTAATCTTGTACTCTATTTATCCCATCAGCTTTTGGGCTCCAAAAATATTTTACACTTATGTAAGGTATGCAGTATTTTCTGATGACTGAAATACAGTTTTGTTGTAGTGATTTTGATAAAAGTGAAATACATCAATTCAGATTTTTCTTAATCTCCACATTGTCATGCTTTATACCAATTTTATTTCATGTTAGGTAGTTAGAAGAATTATTTTGAAACTGTTTTTGAAATTACATTTTCTTCCTTGCAAAATGTTGCTGTAAAAAAATCACCAGATTAAATTTTAGAAATGCTCTAGAGGAAGTGTGTACTACGGTTTACTTGAAAAACCATTATTTCCTTAAGATAAAAATATTTATGGTTTTGTTTTCTTAATTTTGTTTTCAATTCTCCTTCAAAGGCGAAATAAACCTGAAATTTTAAACCATAAAAGAAAGACAGCTTGGGGAAAGAAGCCATTACATTAAAGATGTTGAGGTCAGGGATGATCATTTATTTTTCTGCAGGATGCCTAGCACTTAGCATGGTCTCTTGAACATAGTAAGTGCTCAATAAATTTTTTTTTAAACAAATAAATGAATAAATGTTATACTTTTAACAATAAATTGTTTCATACTTATTCTTACAGGATAAATGGAAATGTATTACCTATTGCTTTGTAACTAAGATTTTAAAAAGTAACACTTTTAAAACTCCTTTTTCTATACAATAAAGTAAAAAAATAGAGTTTGCATTTGAGGTTTAGAGTTTTCTTTCTTTTCTTTAATGAGAGTAAGTTTTATTCAAAATCTCTCTCCTTCTCTTGCATCTTTGGTGATGGAAAGCAGCAGGAGCTGAGTACACAACAAAACTTCTTTTTAAGGTGAAGGAATTTAGACTGTCAAAATTAAATATTCAGTTTCTGATTCAGTTTTTTACTCGCCACATTTTACATTCTCAACAGCCATGTGGCTAGTGGCTACCACATTGAACAGTGCAGAGATAGAATATTTTCATCATGGCAGAAAGTTCTACTGGCTGGCTCAGGGCTAGAGGCTGCTACTGACACTGAGAAAACGATAAGATTAAGAGGGTGATGCATATTTATACATGAGCTCACCTAATGAGAGAATGGAAAGAAACATAATGGATGATTGAAACACTGAAGCCTTACATCCTGGGAGGCACCTAGGTGTTAAAAATAACCCCTTGAAGGTGATCAGGTTGTTGGACAGGTGGGAGAAAAATGAGAAAATAGCATCATGTAAACAAAAGTCCTCCCTTTTTCTTGAATGGGAAAAGGTAATGAAGTCCTCAATTCAAATACAGCAGCAAGGTCCATTAGGTTATGACAGCCCCCAAAGGTTGGAAGATTGAGAATTTCTCATGACCTATTTGATTTGGATCAAGTTCATCATGCTAAACGAATATTACATCTTAATATCGTAATAATGTTGACGCTTTGCATTCTGTTTTATAATGTATGTCACACATTGTTTTCCCTAAAATGAAGTGAGGTGGCAGTCATTTCTCCTGAGTTTTATTAAAAGAAGAAGAAGAAGAAGAAACCTAAAGGAACTGTAGAATCAAGCTGGTTTTAACAAAAATTGAGTCCAACTGCTTCACTTTGTTGATATAGAAACAGACCTAGAGTGAAAGTGATTTAGCCACCTATACAATTGGAGTACTCTCCACAATACTTGATTACATTGGTCCTATTTGCTGCTCTTATTCCTAGCACTGGAGGAAACATAAATTTAATAGATTGTGATTATATCTTCTAGAGTGAAAGTTTTGATTAATGAAGAGTTCTTGTAATAGACTTATGGGAATCATTAAGCTATTTTAGAAGAAATAAAATATTATTTATTGCAGAAATAATTTTCATTTTTCCACAGGAGCTCACAAATCAAAAGTTTTCATATTCTTGTAGAGATTCTAACAAAGTCTGTGGTTTATGCATAAATACTCTCCTCTGAAATATATCAAGTGTAGAGGTGGGAAAACCCACAGATAATAGCTAGTTTTAAAAACTGACATTTTCATGCTAAGCATTCATTGAGTCTTTCAATATGACAGCATGTTTTGGGTTGTGTGAAAGAAATCATCTTAAATTAGTCTGTCTTCTCGGTGGAAAAGAAGACAAATTGCTAACTTCCTAGTGCATCACCACAGTAAGTTATAGAAGTTAAGGAATGTAGCCAGGCGTGGTGACTCACGCCTGTAATTCCAACACTTTGGGAGGCCAAGGCCATGAGGTCAGGAGTTCGAGACTAGCCTGGCCAACATGGTGAAACCCTGTCTCTACTAAAAATACAAAAATTAGCTGGGCACGGTGATGCATGCCTGTAGTCCTAGCTACTAGGGAGGCTGGGGCAGGAGAATCACTTGAACCCAGGAGGTGAAGGTTGCAGTGAGCTGAGATCATACCACTGTACTCCATCTTGGGCAACAGAGTGAGACTTCATCTAAAAAAAAAAAAAAAAAAAGAAGTTAATGAATATAGTATTGTTTCTGTTGATATATGGAAGATTTGCAATTCATGCACCCAGTGATTCTGGAAAGAAGAGAGAAAATATTTTTTCTAGTACTCTGTCAAAGATGTCTGACAGGTTGATAAAATTACATTTAAATATCCTAAACATTATTAAAATCTGTAGTACTATGTTCTCATTTCATAATTTCTTTTAGCAATGTGTAAATAACATTTCTATGACAACTAGGTAAAATTATTTTTAAATTTTAAAATAACAACATAACAAAAGACCCTGGTGTAATAATCATATGGAAACATTAAAAAGCATACCCCGTTTGGTGTATAAAGAAGTGACAAGTTGCTTAACACAAATCTCACAGAAACAAAATAAATTAAGCTAATATCAAATTTTGGTAGGTATCAATGCAATATATTTAAATAAGAACCCTCTTTAAACACAAAACAAAACACTGAACCTAACAAGTGCAATGTTAATCATGTGTTATTTGCTTTTGGAAATTCTCTTGCTTGTTCTATCAATTAGTACAACTGCAAGATACAGCCTGAGTGCATTCTTGAATATCTTAATTTTTGAAGGCAGGAGGAGTTTGTATCACTTCTGTCTGCCTTTGAGCATCTCTTTTTGTCCCATGGACCTCAAATGGGAAATCAGTGTAGGTCTTTCTTTTCAGAGTACACTTGCAAGAGTTAGAGTCTATATGCGGAGGGGGTAAGGGAAAGATATAAGAAGCAACAGCTATAGAGTTATGTGCTTGATACTTGATTATCATCATATAACATTTTTATAGTCACAAAATCCTCATAACAATCCTGTGGGTATGTAGATATAATCCCTGTTTTATAGTGGAAAACAAGTATTTGACTAGTCAAGTGATTTGCCCCAAGTTATCCAACTTTAAAATGTCAGAGCAAGAGTATGAACATGGTTTTATCTCATGGTAGGGTCTATTTGTTCCACTAAGATAAATTACCAAATGTAACAGAGAACTAAATTTTTCTATTACAAATTATACAGTTTTGAGAACTATGTTAGCAGTGCTACCTTTTACATTTCCTTGAATGCAAATAATTGTAGTATGTCTTAAAATGTTTATGTTTAAAAAATAAATTTTAACTTTTTATCTCTTATTTAAATATTTCTAGTATATAGATAAGCACTGTGGAGAGGAATTAATTGGTCAAATGAATTTTAGAGTCAGTTTCTTCTATTCTTATATAGGAGTAAGCAAATTTTAAGATGCAGTTTTAATTGCTGATTCTAAGCTCTATTTTTATACATATTATTATGTGTATATATGTTAAAATTATTTCTAAATATGTAGATCTGAGTGCGTTAAAATGATAACAGATTCTATTCTCTCCAATTACATACTAATTTTCCTACTCACATCATCCCATGCATTCCTATAAAGATGTCCTGAGCTACTGTTAAATTTCACTGACTTATATATTGGCCAGGAAAGCTAAATTTGTTTTTGGTTTCTAGGTCATATTCCCTTGCACATTTGGGTGTGTGTAGTAGTTTAAAACATTTGTAATTTGTAAACTGATCAAAATTGCAGACACAAATGTCTTCATATACAAAGGTATCAAAAAACTGTTAAATGTTATTTTTATTTATTTTAAAATGTTAAGTTTAAAAGAATTATACTTTAATCTTTGCAGAAGACTGACATTGTCACAAGCCTTTAAGTTTCTCTGGAGGTTGGAAAGTGTATGTGTTAATAAAATATGCAAGGTCATTAAGCTGGCATGATTTAAAGAACCTTGGTAAGTTATTCCCTCCCATCATCCTCCCCCTTCATTCCACACATAACTTTCTGCTCTACTCATGACATTTTTCCCACCCCATCCATTTATTTTCTACAACAAAAAGAATGATAGTAACTGCCTCTGATAAATATCTGAAAAAAAAAAAAAAAAAAAAACCTGCACACTCACAAGCCATGCAATGTAGGAAAGAGGTGCCTGAGACAATCCTTCTCTTGTTCTATTGTGCTACATGCTTTCTCTGGTGATGCAACCTTCATTTCAACCCAGTCGCCCCTCACATGTAAATCTAACTGGCTTTGTAGATATGAATAGCTGTGCCCTGTAGCAACTAGACAGAAATGAAAGGAATGTATGCTTAAGTCTGCAGTATAGTATTTTACTACAAGATTGATGTTTGGCTATACTGAAATGTTAGAAAATATTGGTACATTATTTCAGACACTAGAGTTAATAATATTTGAAATGGTGAAGTTTTAAAAATATTTGTTCTCTAGTTTTGCTATAATTTATTTGTGTAGCACTGTTAGGTTATTAAAAAACACTATTAGAGATAAACTAGGTGTGTGTCAATTTTAATACTAAGTTAAAACTTAATAACTAATGAAAATAGAGCTACTCTATTTTAATCCATAGCAACTTACTGATCACTATATAATTTGATTTTTATTGCATCAAAACATGTGAGGACAGGTGGTCATAACTGAATATAAAAGTCTCCTTGCATAGGACAAACACATGATTATATCAATTTGGCAATTCTATTTGAGGATATTTTCAATCAGTAAATTCTGTCTAATATCAAATGGTCTTAACAAGTAGTTCATGATCTTTCCAACATTATGAGACATAGCTATAAATTCTTCTCATACTTTTAGTTTGTAAACTCAGCTTAAATATCAACTTTTCTTTGAAATACTCTCCAGCTTCACAGAAAATTTGTGGTTGATTCATATACCAAGTCTTTGTCATAATCCTCAACAATTCTATAGAAACATTTATTTTCATGGCCTTCTCCCCATCTGGACTGAGATAAAAAGGCTGCCTCCTTCTCTGATTCTTCTTAAAATATTCTTCATTCTCTACTTTCTGTTTTGTAATAGCGAGCCTAGTATATAGTCATCATCTTTACAATAAAATAAAAAAATTAGCCAGGACTACAGGGGTGTGACACTACACCTGGCTAATTTCTTATTTTTATTTTTTTGTAAAGGTGGAATCTTGTATTATTGCCCAGGCTGGTCTCAAATTCCTAGGCTCAAGAGCTCCTCCTGTCTTGGCCTCCCAAAGTACTGGGATTATAGGCATGAGTCACCGTGCCTGGCCTTGTTTTTTTATTTTTATTTTTATTTTTATTTTTGGCTGAAATCTTCCTGCATTAATTCTGTAATGGAGTCATTATCAACAAAATTCTTATTAGGCAGTAAGTCATTCAGAAGATAGAGTCAGTATATAGTAATATGCTTTTACTGGTTTGAAGACTGTGGGTTTATTATTGCTGCTTTAACCAATTACTAAGAACATAGTGGCTCAAACAACACACATGCTGTTATCTGGAAGTCAGAAGTCCAAAATGGGTTTCATTAGACTACAATCAAGGAGGAGTCAGCAGAATTGTATTTTTTGGAGCGTCTAGAAAAGAATCAGTTTTTTTTTTTTTTTTTTTTTTTTTTCAGTTTCTAGTGCCTATCTATCTATGTTCCTTGGCTTATGGCCTCCAGTCAGCAATCTCATCACTCCAGTCTGCTTCTGTCCTCACATATCCTCTTAAGTCTGACCTTTCTGTCTTTTTCTTTCCCAGAAAAGGACCCTTATGATTACACTGGGCTCACTTAGATTACCCAGGACAATTTCCCGTCTCAGGTACCCTATATTTATTGTATCTGTAGAATCCCTATTGCCACGTAAGTTAATATAGTCACATATTACAAGGAATGAGGTGTGGCCATTTTGGAGGGCCATTATTCTGCCTATCACAAGGACATTGATATAGTCATACTTTTACTACCCATTCTGTTGCCATTTAGGTTATTGTTGCCATTGCTCTTCTTCTATTGTGTTTGAAATAAAATTCTGGTTTAGTGGTTCTTAGGATCATGAGGCACACCAGCATGTCAAGATGACCTCTGAAGTGCATAGCAAGTAATTTGTAACCAGACTTTTTAAATGATTCACTCCTTTTTAAACGCAGTAGTGTATAGGCAAGGTCATTCCTATAACTTATGCTCTTTCTGCTAATGCCTTGAATGGGAGAAAAAGGAATGGATATTACAATAAGCTTACAAAAATTACATATATCCCCAACCTACAATAAGTGTCTATTGTGGCTGTATTAATATTAATTATAGCTATATCAGTAGCTATAATTATACTTTATAATTTAAAAATTTGTGATAATAGGGGGTGTTTATCCAAGCCTGGTACCTGTCCAAGAATATTTTATACCTATGAATGTCATTTTTCATGCTGGCCATGGATCAGTGAACAGAATTTGATACTCTTTGCCCTTGTGGGTCAAAAGTTAATGCCCTATGAACAGCTAATATAGTCTAAAAAGAAGCTTAGGTAAATACAAATAATGATAATGACAATAAAAGCAATAATAAAAATTGTGAAATGCAGTCAAACCAGATTGGAAAAAATATGGTAGCAATTGTAATTTAGAGTGATATTTATCATTATCATCTTACTGGGGAAAGCTATATGTAATTAAATACAGCTGGCAATCTTTTAACAGAAATGCACATTTGATTTAATTAGCTTTTTCTTTCAATAAAATTTACTTGCTATTATATAAATTGCTTTTTAAAATCACAAATTACAAAAAGCAGCTAGTGTCTAGTAAATTTTTTACCTCTTCCTACCAACAAAATTTCAAAAGTCTGCTGATATTTATCATTGGCAATAAAACAATTCTGATGTGTTTTAGTTGATTAATGTGCATTTGATTTTATAACAAACTTTGAAATACATTTTTAAGATACAACAAATTGATGGCTAAACCTATTTCAAAGCAATACATAGTGGTGATGTTTTGTGCTATTCCATGATAAAGAAGAAATAAACACTAGTAAAAGAAATCTGGATATTTTAATGAGTTAGGAAAGAATGAGAGAAGCTACACTTCCATTAAAAGAAACAAGCAACAAAACACACACACATACAATCTGTGCTTAGACTGAATAGAAATATGAAGAGATAAATGACCTCATATGCAATCAGTGGGAAGAAAAGTTTGAGGCAATGAAGCTAAACATAAAAGAGGAAAAGCAAATGTAACCTCAGTGACCACAAGCAACAAAGTCCAAATAGAAAACCTGGGAGTATGAGAGGATGAAGCTATAAAACCTCCAGCAAAGAGCTTAACAACAATTAAAATAAAGACAAATTTCTGGGATGGATAAACAAAATAGCACATATTACAAAGGAAAATATACTAGTATCATGTAAGAGGTTTTTTAGTAACTGCTTTCAAATAACTGAATCATAAACAAAGATTTCTGAGGTTTTAAGCTCATTATTTTGGTTCCCTGGTTTCTCCTAGGATGCAGTATAGAATCTCCATGTCTGGTGTTTATGTACCAACAGAAGCTGTTGCTTCTTTCTTTCATTATTTCCTTTTTAAGTGAAAGTTAATACCTTTTTTATGTTACGGAGAAGAGGCAGAAAAAGCCACACTCCCACTATGCTACAATGCACTGAGGATCAACTGAGGGAGGATTATACACATGGCTGAATACAGTTTATTCATTTGTTCTTTGGATTCGTAGATAACAAATGGTGGTATTCTGTAACATTTTGTGTGATTAGCAAATGTAAGGCCTAAATGAATCTTTCAACAGTTGTTTAGAAACAGCTTGATTTTCAAAATTATATAGACATTTAATTCTGATGTACCCAATACATGTGTGTATCTCTTCCACTCTTCTTCCTGGGAAGTCACCTCTGTTGGGTACACAAAACAGTAGGGACAAAGATTTAGATTTGACACATGCATTAAAGTAGTTACTGTTTGTTTGCATGCATTAAAGTAGTTACTGTTTGTTTGCGTGCAAGTATACCTTAAAAGAATGCCTGCACCCTGACATGTCATGATAATGTTACCTTAGAGATCACAGTTAAAGAGACCATATTAAGTACCTTCTCATAATGGAATATTTTGAATAACTCAGTTGTGAATACCGCTGAAGCCACTGGATTTGACTCTCAAACAGGACAGCTTAACATGGCATTCTATGTGATATGGAATTCTACTTCATGACAAATAATAGTGTGACTTGATTCAGTTCCATATCATGACTATTTTTGAAGAGGTTTTTTTGTGAAAAGTCTCAGATAAGCACATGAGAAATACTAGAACACAGTATAAGGGTTTTGGCAGTTTAAAGGCCAATGTTGAAGAAAGAAATGTTAGTTGCACATGTTGAATACACACACACACAAAATCTTTTATGAAGAATTATGTTTTAGTGTACTATGTAAGTGACAGAAAATTAACTTTATACTTATATTGGCCTATACTGGAATGTGTATTAGAATATCCATACATTTACTTAAAATTTCTGTAATTCTTAAACCTCTATCATAGTGTCTATTATGTTGGTTACTTA
This sequence comes from Colobus angolensis palliatus, assembly GCF_000951035.1. Classification (NCBI taxonomy): domain Eukaryota; kingdom Metazoa; phylum Chordata; class Mammalia; order Primates; family Cercopithecidae; genus Colobus; species Colobus angolensis. The sequence goes on from NW_012123487.1 coordinate 8,369,948, forward strand.
TTCAAAAACTGGATTAATTGAATACAGATGAAAGGCAAAATGTTCAGGGTGGACACTAACTATTAACTTTTAAGGATACCCAAGAATGTTTATGAAAAACATGTTCCATGCTACAAATACTAGCTCATAATAAAAGAGAGGGTGGAAATCTTGACATTTTTTTTCTGGGAAAACGTAATTATTAGTTTTCATTAGTGTAATAAGTTACATTTTAAAAAATAGAATAGCTTTTTGTAGGACAAAGTGGAAGAGTTGACTGGAAATGTTAAATGGAATGTGTTTTTTCATCTTTTGAAAAATGTGGTATTAATTACTATTTTTTTCTTTCCATTGACTTCCTTTCCTTACAAAATAATTGATCATATTATTTCCTCCTATTAAATCCCAATGAGACTTTTCAAATATATTGAATACAGTCATATGGGTTAAGCTTATTACTTATCAGTTCCATTTGATATTTGAACTTCAGCTTTACCTAACTGAATTATGTTTCATCCATTGGTAAAATTACCAGATTTTAGAAAAACTATTGCAGCACATGAAGCCTAAATATGCTGAACTTTACTTGTTCTTTAAAATAAAGGCTATGCTAAGTTTTCACATACCCTCGTGTGTTAGTCAGGGTTCTCTAGAGGGACAGAACTAATAGGATATATATACGAGAGTTTATTAAGTATTAACTTACATGATCACAGGGTCCTACAATAGGCTGTCTGCAAGCTGAGGAGCAAGGAGAGCCAGTCTGAGTCCCAAAACTGAAGAACCTGGAGTCTGATGTCTGAAGGCAGAAGCATCCAGCTCAGGAGAAAGATGTAGGCTGAGAGGCTAGGCCAGTCTCTCCTTTTCACATTTTTCTGCCTGCTGTGTATTTGCTGGCAGCTGATTAGATTGTGCCCACCAGATTAAGGGTAGATCTGCTTTCCCCAGCCCACTGAATCAAATGTTAATCTCTTTTGGCAACACCCTCACAGACACACCCTGGATCAATAATTTGTATCCTTCAGTCCAATCAAGTTGACACTCAGTATTAACCATCACAAGTCCAACCCTTGTCAACTTGAACCCATACAGATCTACTGAGATCATACATGATATCCAAGTAAAGACAATAAGGTCATAATTATGACTACCATAATACAACTATCCTTCATACTACCAGAAACGCACCAATCCCCGACTCAAATACTATTACATAAAGTTAACAATACTTAAATGCTGATATGAAGTCAATAAATATTATGTCACATGATAAAGGAAAAGGAAATAAAATGAAGATTTTTCTTAGTACAAGTGTATACACACACAAACATGTTTTTAGCAAAAGAAAGAGGAAATAATCATGACAATTACAGTCCTTGTTTCTGCAACTGGTCATGTGGTTGTAGCTGGTATTGATGACTACCTTCTTCTACTATCCTTTCTGTATTCTCTTTGACTTCAGCAAGCACCTCAGCAGGTTTTGTTTTTTTTCCCTGGTGGAGTGACCCAAACCTCCATTCCTCAGGGGTCTGTACTATTTGTAGTCCTGCCTGGATTGGGCTGTTGTAATTTCCCATTGACCCCAATCACAGGCATGGTAATACGAAGCGACGCCCTAATGGATCTCCTGTATTCAATGCATACTCTTCCTTACCTCCGTTATGGAGTAGTAGTCAGATTTCATCTTGACAGTCCAGGTCAGTCACCCCAGCCAACACTGTAACTCCCTTCTTAGCCTGTTGACTTAAAGATAGGAGGAGCCCAAAGTGTCTGGGTGACAATCTTAACTTTCAGTTTAATGGAATCATTGTGTTGCCTGGTGGCAGCATTCCTCCCTCTGGATCTAATACTTCTAGGCCAGCAGAATGTAATGCAGCAGGAACAGGAAGCAAAAATTTTGCTAGTGGATCACCAGAGGTGATGGTGAATGGTGCCACTTTTACTTCCACCCCTTGATTCCTGGACCCATGAATCCTGGCTATGGGAGAAACAGTACCATATATTGGATGCTGATTCAGATCATATATGGCTTTCTAGAAATCATTGCCCCAGCCCTGCAAAGTATCGTCACTTAGTTAGCATTGTAATTGTGACTTCAAAAGGCCATTCCACTGTTCTATGACTCCAACTGCTTCAGGATGATGGGGAAGACAAGTGAATTCCATGAGCATTAACCCACTGCCACATTTCTTTAGCTATCAAGTGAGTGCCTTGGTCAGAGACAATGCTTTGTGGAATACCATGACAGTGGATAAGGCATTCTGTGAGTCCACAGATGTTAGTCTTGGCAGAAGCATTGCGTGCAGGATAGGCAAACCCATATCTCAAGTAAGTGTCTATTCCAATCAAGACAAACCTCTGCCCTTTCCATGATGGAAGAGGTACAATACAATCAACCTGCCACTAGGTAGCTGGCTGATCACTCCAAGGAATGGTGCCTTATAGAGGGCTCAGCGTTGGTCTCTGCTGCTGGCAAATTGGGCACTCAGCAGTGGCTGTAGCCAGGTCAGCATTGGTGGGTGGAAGTCCATGTTGTTAAACCCATGCATAACCTTCATCCCTTCCACCGTATCCACTTTGTTCATGGGCCTATTGGTTGATGACAGGGGTGGCTAGGGAAAGAGCCTGAGGGGTAACCATAGGAAGGGTCATCATATCCACTTGATTATTAAAATCCTCCTCTGCTGAGGTCACCCACTGGTGAGCACTTACATGGGAAACAAATATCTTTACAGCTTTTGACCACTCAGTGAGGTCTACCTACATACCTCTTCCGCAGATTTCTTTGTCACCAATTTTCCAATCACGCTTCGTCTAAGTCCCTGATGATCCAGCCAAACCACTGGCCACGGCCCATGAACAGTATATAATTGCACATCTGGCCATTTCTCCTCCCATGCAAGGTGTACAACCAGGTGCACTGCTCAAAGTTCTGCCCACTGGGAAAATTTTCCTTCACCGCTGTCCTTCAGGGATGTCCTAGAAAGGAGCTGTAGTTCTGCAGCTGTCCACTTTCGGGTGGTGCCTGCATATCGTGCAGAACCATCTGTGAACCAGGCCCTAGTCTTTTCTTCCTCTGTCAACTGATCATAGGGAACTCCCCATGAAGCCATTGGTGCAGGTTGGGGAAGAGCAGGGAGGGTAGCAGGAGTGGAGACCATGGGCATTTGAGCCACTTTCTCATGTAACTTGCTTGTGCCTTCAGGACCTGCTTGAGCCCAGTCACATATATAGCACTTCCATTTGAAGATGGAATGCTGATTTTCATGACCCATTTTATGGATAGATGGGTCAGAAAGCACCCAGTTCATGATAGGCAATTCAGGTCGCATGGTGACTTGATGACCTATGGTCAAATGTTAGTTTCCACCAAAGCCCAACAACAGTTCAAGAGCTATCTCTCAGAAGGAGAGTAGTTGTCTGCAGAATATGATGAGGCCTTGCTCCAGAATTCTAGAGGCCTCTGCCATGATTCACCTATGGGAGCCTGCCAAAGGCTTCATACAGCATCCCTATTTGCCAGTGATACTTCAAGCACCATTGGATCTGCTGGGGCATATGGCCCAAGTGACAGAGCAGTTTGCACAGCAGCCTGGACCTGTTGCAGAGCCTTCTCCTGTTCTGGACCCTACTGAACACTAACAGCCTTTTGGGTCATTTGATAAATGGTCTGGAGTAACACACCCAAATGAGGAATTTGTTGCCTCCAAAATCCAAATAGGCCCACCAGGTGTTGTGCCTCTTTCTGGGTTGTAGGAGGGGCCAAGTGCAGCAACTTATCCTTCACCTTAGTAGGAATGTCTCGACAGGACCCCTAGACTACTGAATCCCTGGAAATTTTACTAAGTTAGAAGATCCCTGAATTTTAGTTGGATTTATTTCCCATCCTCTGGTACGCAAACATCTCACCAATAAGTTCAGTGTGTTTGCTATTTCCTGCTCACTGAATCTAATCAGCATAATGTCATGAATATAATGGACCAGTATGATATCTTGTAGAGGTGAAAAGCGATCAAAGTCTCTCAGAATAAGATTATGACACAAAACTGGAGAGTTGATATACCCCTGAGGTAGGACAGTAAAGGTACATTGCTGGCCTTGCCAGCTGAAAGAAAATTGCTTCTGGTGAGCCTTATGGACAGGAATGGAGGGAAAGTCATTTGCCAATTCAGTGACTGCATACCAGGTACCAGGAGATGTGTTAATTTGCTCAAGCAATGAAACCACATCTGGTACAAGAACTGCAATTGGAGTCACAATTTGGTTAAGCTTAAGGGAATCCATTGTCATTCTCCAAGACCCATCTGTCTTCTGCATTGGCCAAATGGGAGAGTTGAACATGGATGTGGTGGGAATCACCACCCCCGCAACTTCAAGTCCTTGATGGTGGCACTAATCTCTGCAGTCCTTCCCGGGATGGGATATTGTCTTTGATTTATTATTTTTCTGGGTAGAAGCAGCTCTAATGACTTCCATTTGGCCTTTCCCACCATAATAGCCCTCACTCTACCAGTCAGGGTGCCAGTGTGGGGGTTCAGCCAGCTGCTAAGCATGTCTATGCCAATTACGCATTCTGGCATTGGGGAAATTGACTGCAGGATGAGTCTGGGGACCCCCTGGACCCACTGTAAGTTGGACCTGAGCTAAAATTTCCTAATTATCTGACCTCCATAAACTCATACTTTAACTGGAGGACCACGATGATAGTTTGGGTCTCCTGGAATCAACGTCAGCTCAGAACCAGTGCCCAATAGTCCCCAAAATATCTGATGATTTCCCTTTCCCCATGCACAGTTACCCTGGGGAAAGGTCTCAAGTCTCCTTTGGGAAGGATGGGAGAAAGACGCACTGCATAAATTATCAGTAATGTAGTGGGGTCCTTCCTCAAAGGGACCCAGCCTCCCCTTCATTCAAGGGGTTCTGCGTCTGTAAACTGACTCAAGTCTGGAAATTGGTTGAGAGACTGTGATTCTCTGTTTTTGTAATTCAAATAAGTCTTTTGTCCATTCAACCTAGAAATTTTCTCCTTATATAAATTGAGTAGAAATGCAGTAGGCTTCCTATCATTTTCACTTCTAGGAACACAGTGATTAATTAGCCAATGCCAGAGCTCTACATGAGTCAGACTATTCTTATTGCTGCTTTGTTTCTGTTGTCCATTATGGTAGCCACGCCCACCTTGCCTTTGATGATTGAGTACTGCCACTTGACCCCTGCCACCTCTGGATCCAATTATCTCCAATATATTTAAATTTTGTAGTTGAGTGACTGTGGTTCCCACTCTTAGATCTGACATACAGAGAAGAGCAATTACAGGGCTCTTCAAAGATGCAAGTGCTGCCCTCACAGGTCTGTTTCACAAGGCATTTGTCAAGGATATATCTTCTGGACCCTCCCAGCTGGGATGAGTAGGTCTAAAGTGACTAATCCCCTCCACCATCCCAATCTCCCTAAGCCTTTGTATCCTTTTCTCTACATTAAACCAAGGGAGATCAAGCATTTCCAGCTCACTCACAGTGGGCCTCTTTTAATCCTTATGTCAGTTAACCAAGCAAATGAACTATTAGAACCTTTTTTTTTTTTTAACTCCCCAAGCTGCAACATTAAAAGCAGAGCCCCTATTTAGTGGGCTGAAATAAATAAATTCAGCATGATCCAACTCTATGTTCCTTCCATCATTATCCCATTCCCTTAATATCCATTCCCATGCCTGTTCTCCAGATTTGTATTTATATAGATTAGAAAACTCGAACAGATCTTTTTGAGTGTAGCTCCCCTCATGAGTCACATTCTCAACCTCACCTCTAGGGGCCTATTGGGACTTAGTCTAGATATAGGTCTAGAAGCAAACAGGGGTGATGGGGGTGGCTTCTGAGGATAATCAACATTATTTTGCCTGGCAGCTGCCTCAGTGACGGCTATCACCACTGCCTCAGGCAGTGCAGGGTTTATCTCCACAGACACATGTGGAAAGGCTGATGGCAGCATGGGTTGGGAGGGGATATTGCCCCTACTGGGAATAGGGAAGCTGTTCCTTTTGACAAAAAAGGTTAATCAGAGTTTACACACTCAGTATTCGCAACTTCATCAGGGTCCTCCCACATGTGCCCATTCTAAGATGCAGGGTCTCATTCTTTTCCAATTGATGCCCTCACTTTTACAATAAACACTTGGTGAGGCTGTGCATGCATCTTTCATTGCAGATCAGCCACTTACATGATAGCATGTCTGTTTTCCCACAATTTCAGTTCTTTCTCTACAGGAGATAAGACTCTCCCTCAGGGCACTCTTAGGAGATTTGAGGCTCAGTATCTGCTTCTGAAGCCCAGAGACAGAAACCCTGAGTTCATCATTTTCTTTCATCACTTTGTCCACTGAACGTAGGAGCAAGCAACCAGTTTCATTATGTTCCTTGGTTTTCCACATATGGTCAAAAGTGTTATGTGTAGAGTCACTAAACTTCTTGCCTCTCATGAGTGGTGAATCGGGAGTGTTAAATGCATTTATTTTGCATAACTCTCTAAACAGTTCATGTCAAGTGCTATCAGTGCTCTCCATACAATTAGAAGTAGATTCCATAGCATTTTGGGGTCTACTCATATTAAGCAGCCAACTCTAGAAACCTCAAGACTGACGAAAGAACTTCATCCTTAATACTCTGTTCCTCTAGAACCACTCCTGGCACCAAATCTGTACTAGTCAGGGTTCTCTAGAGGGATAGAACTAATAGGATATATATGAGTTTATTAAGTATTAACTTACATGATCACAAGGTCCTAAAACAGACTGCCTGCAAGCTGAGTAGTAAGGAGAGCCAGTCCGAGTACAAAAACTGAAGAACTTGGAGTCCATTGTTTGAGGGCAGGAAGTATCCAGCATGGGAGAAAGATTGCTGGGAGGCTAGGCCAGTCTTTCCTTTTCACGTTTTTCTGCCTGCTTTATATTTGCTGGCACCTGATTAGATTGTTCCCACAAGATTAAGAGTGGATCTGCCTTCCCCAGTCCACTGACTCAAATGTTAACCTCTTTTGGCAACACCCTCACAAACACATCCAGGATCAATACTTTGTATCCTTCAGTCCAATCAAGATGACACTCAGTATTAAGTATCACACCTGGCTAATTAAGAACATCTACTTTTCTTTGGATAAGTTAGTGATGGTATTGTTACTATCTTTCTACTAAATGTGTTTCACACAAATCCTCCTTTGAAACTTCTGATTTTATTTGAGTTGCAAACTTATTATTATATCCTACAGGGCACCAAATTCCAATACTTGAATATCTCTCTAGTAGTGTACTCAAGTACATCTCTCCACCCCTGATTTACCATGCTACTATACTAGCCTTCTTTTTGTCCTTCAAATGTAAAATAAGCTCATTTTTAATAAATTTCAGGGCCATTTATACAGGGCTTTTTATATTTTTTTATTTTTAAATACTTTCCTTAGGTGTTGGAATGACAGCCTGCATCTTATTAGAATAAATTCTAATGTTACTTCCTCAAGAAGGCTGTTTCTGGTTATTTTTATTAAACCAAAACTTTATTATCCTATCCCTACCAGAAACTTTTTATCACATTATTGTTTTCTTCATAATCATACATGACTAATATTTTGTAAGTATCATACCTGCAGAAATAGTGCATTTCGACAATAAAGAACTCTGTTAAATTAAAATACCAAAGCTATAGCAGCATAATTTCATACCTTAGTAACCTGAATGGGTAGATTTTTTTTTCATGGGGAGAAAGGCATATCCTAGAATCCATGAATTCATAACCAATGGATGCCTTCTAAATAGTAAGTTTGGATAAGGTATATTTGTCATAGCTGAATTTGTGTGTTAAAGATCAAGTCTTCATAATTTGGTTGAATTAATGGAAAACCTGAGAAATTAAAGTTAGAGATACATTTTATTGCAAATGTAGAAGTGAGGCAGAATATTTAATTTTGTATGCTGATGAGCTAGGTATTCTAGCTGATTTCTTGCAACATAACCACTAGCAGAATAATCTTGATGCAGTCGTATACCTGTTCTGGCCTCATTTTACTCATCTGTAAATTTGAGCCTATCTCAGTAAGAACTTGTACACGCTATCTAAGGCAAATCTTGAGAAGTTGTGAAACACTGTTGAAAGTATGTTCCTTTCAAAGCTAGTGCTTACTTACTTTCTAACAGTGTGATTATTGGAGAGTTACTTAGTCTCTCTGAATATTGAAAGGGCATCCAGTTTTTCTAACACAATTTATTGCAAAACCCACCATGTCTCACTGGTTTGGTATGCTACTTTTATGATGTTTAATTCACATAGATATATAAATCTGTTTCTGGATTCTCTATTTTGCTTCTTTATTCTATTTGTCCGTCGTTGAGCCAGTATCATAATGTTTAACTTTTAAAAGATGTAATGGCTCTTGTTATAAATTTATTCTTCTACTTTAATGATAATATCCCTCAAATTTCATCCCTCCTCCAAAACCACCATCTTACCAAATTGTAATTTTGATTGAAATTACATTAAATGTACAGATTAACAGGAAGTTAAGTAAAATGTTTATATTATCATTAACAGTTTGATATGCATTTATTCAGTTCTTCTGTTCATTCAATACGATTTATATTTTCAAAATTTAGGATTGTTAGAAATTTAACTATAATTGTTTTATGTATGTGTTTATTCATGATTATTTACTCATCCACAAACACAGGGCACACATATCACACACTGGGTGCTTACTAATTGTTGAAGATATTAAAATTCATACACACACAACACAGCATTATGTTTTACCTTCGAGGAGCTTATAGTTTAAAGGAAATGATCGATATTTGTTCACCAGGCATTTTGTGAGTAGCTTTTCATAAGACATCTTATAAGAACCAACATTTAATGATATTTTTCTCCTGGTATTTATAAATGTGAAGACAACTGAAAGTGGATAGTAACTTACCAAAATTTATACAGTAAGTAATAATTAAAGCTACGACTAGTATCTAAGTCTGGCTCCAAAACACATTTTTTTCTTCCCATTGTAGAATGTTATATCACATCTGTCCTTGCAGTCATAAAAATGAATTAAATTTACCTGGTAGATGTTATATGAATTATGAGCACTAGTCTAGAAAAACAAAAGCAGCCACCATAGGGCTAGCCTCATAGATGTAAAACTCACTCTAAACATGTGCAAACAGATACTCATGAGATAACATGATACATAGGGCTAAATTTATGCCCAGGATACTCTGTAAGCAGAACTAGAGAATGAGTAGGTACTCTGAGGAACCAGAGAGTGATTGTGATGAAATATCAGGGTGGTTTTCTTAAGGAGTTGATTTCTTTTAAGGTAAGTCATAAAGAATAAATAAGATAGATGAAAAAGAAGATGAGGTATTCCAATTAGAGGAAATCATAGAATAAAAGTCATGGAGGAAAGAAACAGAATGGTGTGGACAAAAGACTATAGACAGTACAGTGTTTCTAAGGCATAAAGAGCAAGGCAAAAAGTCACTACAGAATCAGGCCTAGGAGGTGGACATTAACCCGATTATGGAGTTCCTTTTGTGACCTACAAAGGCATTTGAACATTATTCTGTATCATGTACAATAGAGAATACTTAAGAGCTTTTAGTGGGGAGGGGAGGCATAATTAGGCAGAGAGGGCCAGACAAATGAGTTTATCCTAAAAATTTACTTTTGACCAAACTTCCTTTTTGTGTGCATGTGTGTGTATCAGAACATGCATACACGTAGCATAGGTTAAAAGGCTTATCACTTCCTGGAGTTTTCTATTTATAATATAAAGGAAAGCAGAATTCTAGTTATTATAGCTTTTTAGAACTCAAAAATCGCTACATAAGCTCTCTGATTTTACTGCCAAGTTCATTCTCCAACTGAGAACTTTACCATTAATGGGAAATCCTTTAGCTTGAGAGCAGGTAAGAGTAAGGAAAATAGTTGTACCCCAGAGAGCTGGAATAAGTTCTAGCAGACTGCTTTGTTTAGTAATCTCTCTGTATTCTCTAAGCCAAACTTATTTAGGAGCAGTTCTTAATGGGGTGAATGCAGAATAAAGACCACCACGGATGGGCACAATGCAAATCTTCTTTTACCTTACATTTGATCTTTGCTCAGTTTTGTGAATCTCCTTATGGTAGATAATTTACCTTGCCCTGAGATTATACAGTTTGCTTTACAACCAGTCTTTGGCATTTACATGGCCTTGGGATCTCTAGCCTTACTCTCTTGCTTGTACTAAAACCCTCTGGTTTACCTAGTCTCCAACCCACTCTTTTCTAGCCTCTAGTGCTTCCATTTATAACCTCTAGTTTGTCTGACCTCCAACCTATTCTCGTCTCTGGTGTGCTCTACCCACCTCCATTCTTTGCCTGCTGGAATTAATGATGAAACATTTGACTTAAGTCTAACCTGCAAAAGTCTCTTTATTTGAGAAAGTTTTGGCCATTCTAGTTATGTTCATGGGATTACTGTTTGAAGCTTTACTGGCAAATATAGTTTGAGTTTATTGTGTCAATCTTAACTTTTGTTATTTGAGCTGAATATATATATAGAATTCACTTATATATTTTCTTCCCATGTGTCAAAAATGGCAAATAATATTCTATAAAACTGTTGTATTTAAAACTTGAATGTAGAGAAGCTGAGACTTAGAAAGGAGAAATGAAATCTCTGAGAGATTGACACAAGATCACATCGCTACTTAGTAAATATTTATCTTATTCTTTTTCCTCTTGAGGAGTTATCAGTGCATTTATCCTGCAGATAGAATCACCTATCAATGTAGGCTGGCTGAGTCTTTTAATTATTGTAGTATATTTTCTTATCGTATTTGGTGGATGTCAGCCATACCTCCTTGGAGATAATGTGCCTTTCTAAAGTTTTTGTTTTTCATTTGTAGAATGATGTTAGATGTAGATGATATATATTTCTTTTAATGTGTGATTTATAACTGATATAAACTTTTTAGTTTCTAAATGAATTGATTCAGTTCAGTTTTAAGATCTTACTGATTGCTTTTTCTGAGATTTTTTATTTACCATGTCCTGTTTATATGGCTGACAGTGTTGACTAGAAACTTATTCTAGAGATTACATGTACTAATTTATTCATCAATTTCTGGTCTTCTCTATGTTATATACAATGATTGACAAATTTTTATGGCACATTTTCCTGCTTTTATGCTTATAATTACTCTGTTGTTTTGGGCCATATACTGAATTTTCTATTCACTGAGCATGATTCTGAATAGAGAATCATTTTTAACCCCTGGCATATCTGGAAACTTTCTGGGAACCACCAAAGGATAATTATTTCTTTTTTTTCTTTCAGCAAAATATTTAAATATAAATTGATAAGTGCTAAGTCAATTTTTACATAGTATTAAAATATAATTTTTAAAAGCTGGAGCTTTGGGATCAGAGAACCCTGAGATCAAATCCTAGGTCTGGAGCTTGAACCATGTATAATTTTTAAGACTATGTTTTCTTATCTAAATAATATTAACATTTATCTCAGGGCAAATATTAGTAAATTAGGAAATACATGGACAATACTTCATCTAGAGCCTGGGATTTAGTGTGTGCACGATCACATTTAGCTTTTATCATTGACTTTATTCATGTTTTTATTCTTACACTATGGATTTCCTCTAATTATGCAATTTATTCCATTTTCCTCTGATAGAAAAATTAACAATAATTTACATTAGTTTCTTATAAATAGGAGTCTTTTGATATCACCATTTAGAATTCCAGAGAAAGGCAATATTATGTGTTCAAAATAAACAGGTGTTCACATTGTGTAGAATTTTCCTTCTCTCTACAAGTGTTGCCCAGAATTATTTATGGTGTCCGGAATTTAACATCAAGTCTATAGTTTGTAAGTCTTGGAGGCTACTCAGAGAGGGACAACTGCCTTGATATTCCCTTAGCTAGAAATACTTGGAAATCAAGGTGTGTGGTAATAGGTCTAGAGAAGATTTCTCCTGGGGATTAGGTAGAATGGTTGGAGATGGGCACTGAAAACAGGAGGGCACCGGGAGGAATATCAACGTAATCTTTTTCTTGTAATTTCCTCTGGTCATGTCTTGATTTCAGATCTTCTCTAAACTCATAGCTTTAGAAACAATTTCCTGTAAGACTTAGAAATGAAATTGTTTCTTTCCTATAAGAAATGTGAATGGATGCCTAACAAATTATTTCAGCTTTTGATAAATATGCTTGTAAGTAGGAAAAAGTTTGAGTTCAATTTCATTCAGATCAAAGAAATCTGGACTTAAAATCATTTGTTTCTTGAAAATTGTCTTTTTTTCTTCTGCAAATGGATAGAGATGGAAAATCTTGAGCAGTAAACTTGTTGGTATTTTACATTTTTGTCCAATAGGCAGGTTAGAATAGCTGCACATTTACATTGCTCTGCTCAATTGTATGTAATAAGAATGATCTACATAATAGAAGAATGTGAAATCTTGTTCTGATTCCATATTATACGATTACAAAAGAATTGTCTGCTGGCATAGTGAAGGAGAACGGAATGTGTTTTGATTCTTAAAATTAGGCCTACCACAAGAGAGGATTCCCTTTGAGAATCTGAATTTTACTAAGGTGACTGTGTCTCTGTGTGCGTATGTAAATGGGTGCTATCTCCTGACTCCATGGATTCTAAGTCATGGTAAAAAGCAGTATAGTTGTTTCCCCGTCCCCCATTCCCCTACTCTTACCCAAAAGGCCACCTGAGGGTCTATGTGAGAAAAATATGTCTTCTTTAAATCTTTGATGTTCCAAATAATATAGGGTAAATATAAATTCTAGCAATTTTACTTAATGTTTTAAGGTGTAGAAGACTTGTAGTATCCATAAGCATCATCTAGATACTTTAGGGAAACATATTTTCACTTGGCCGTATCTCTGGCTTTCTAGTAGCTCTGTAATTCAAACAGTGTCCAGTCATAGGAAATTTGTATACATTCATTCAGGGGATTTCAGAATTTACTATATCCACTATGCTTTAACTGTTAGTGGTCTCTAAAACTCCAGAGGACACAATTTAGATTACATGGATGTAAATTTACACTATGAAATTCTATTTTAGATTGGTTATTCTCCTGCTGACCCCTAAGGGGTAAAATGATCTGAAACATTCTTTTTAAAAGCATGTATAGGAACTGGAACATAAAGCCACATAATTGAGTCACCTTGCTTAATTTCACTTTGAAGTAAGTGAATTATTGGTTTCCTGAGAGGTAGTTTAACAGCTGAACAGAGGAAAATAATTCTTAAACTTAAAGTATATCCTTGGGCATCTCTCTTCCATGTAATGACACTAGTAGAGAGCATGACAAAAATCAAGTAAACAAGGCTTTGAATTTGAATGCACACTGCCATGCATAGAATACATTCATCACCCCAACATGCAGAGAGTTCAATGTGTTTGATTTGTTATGTTGAAGATTATTGTGTCTTTCTATTGATTTACTATAGAATTAAGACATAATAGATGATATTTTCTAATGTTTCAATATGTTTATATATATATATATATATTTTACTACCAATGATGTTTATATAGTTATAGCTCTTCTAAGAAAGAATTTTTGTGAAGGACCTATTTTTTTCTTGGGTCAGCTGTTCTTGTTGAGAACCTGGTAGGTGAGTAAGGAATAAATGAGGCCTGAAAGTTGTATTAAAGGAATACCATTTGCAACTTTTTGTAATTTGGCAGTTTTTAAATGTGAATATTTTTCTGTCTATAAAAATACAGGGGATTGAACATGTTGGCCTTTTCAAAATCATATATAATTTTTTCAGAAGTGAGAAATTTGAAATTAACCAATGATTTCTCAATTTATTAAAGGGATATTTTAGTCTTAGCAGAAGTTCTACATGTAATAGGAAGGTAAAAAGAAAATTTTCTCTTCTTTTATACAGATTCCATATGAATTCTCACACTTACAATTGTTGTAAACTGAAACTTAACTAACAAAAATCCACTGTAAAAATTTCAGTTAGTGGAAGTTTTTAGAGAATGTTAATTATCCTGTGAAGGCTACTCTATCTACAAATGAAGTATTTAGCTAAATGCAGTATAAAAATTCTAAAATATTGTGCCTTAAGCATGCATAACATGTAACTCTCTATACTGTAGTATCGGATTTATATGTTATAAATAACTGTTCTACCACACCAAAGCTCTGAAACATATGAAGGGGTACATATAACCCTTCAATGTTATAAATGTAAGCACTAGATATACCCCTTCACATAGTCCAGAGCTTTGGTTATGTGGTAGAAAATACCACGTAACGCTGTATCATCAGACTTGGAGATGATTCCAGAAGTTTGTGGCTGCCATTACTATTCTCAATGACCATCTGAATAACTCAGGGAAGAGATGAGGCAAATTAATTACGTGAGTGATTCTTCAATGAATGGGCAAACTAAAGGATTGTCTCTCAGAAGTTATTCTTTAAAAAAATTTTCACCTTTCACAACTTCTATCGGTTATTAATGATGTAAAATGTGTTTCTTGAAAATAGAGCTTCATAATTTGCAATGATGATTTAAAAATCTAATTTGATCCTTATCAACTAATTCTCAGTGAGCTGATATAACTGCTAATAACTGCTCTTGGTGATATCTAGACATATTGAAATCTAATTTTGCCTTAAAATTAGAAAATTTAAGGCTATATTTACAGAAGTCAAGTTATTTAACACTTAGCAGAATGCACCTCTGATCATGTTATATATAGAGAGAACACCCATTAAATTTTTAGACATAAACTGATTCACAGTTGACTGGAAAATTTGTATAGTACCATGATCCTAATTATTTACTATTTAATCATATTACAAGTAACTTAAAAGCAAATTGCAACCAGTAATATAAACATAAAGTTACTGACTGTTTTTTAATATCACACTTTGGGAGAAAAGGCATTTACAATTATTGTCTAAAATGGCATTTGTTAATTATAAAATTCTGTTGATCTTTATTAACAAGCATAAAAAATGGTATTTTATTATTACCATTGAAATTTTGATTCCACCTCCTTTCAGGAAAGGCCATCCCTCAAGGTGACAACAACAGAGATAGATCAATCTAAGAACAGACAACCTGGGTTACAAAATGACAGTGAGGTCCTGTCTTTCATTTGCCCTTTAATTCACTTCAATACATGCTCTAATCATTGGAAAACAATCATGGACAAAGTAGTTTAAAATCCTTGATTTGGTAGAGATTGTATTTTCTTAAAAGTTGACAAAATAAAGCATATAGAAGTCTAGACTATAAGTATTATGGAGAATAATAAATTAGGAGAGAGGAAAATGAATGTTGGGAGATTATAGTTTCACCTAGGGTGACCCAGGGAGAGATTTACTGAAGAAGTGGCATTTGAGTAAAGATCTGAGGGAAGTGAAGATGCTGGTGAAAGCGTGATGCAGACTAATCAAATAGCAAGTAGGAAGGCCCTGTGATGACTGTTCAAGGAAATAGTTAACATTATATGTTGATGGGATAAGAAAATGCAAGGGTCATGAGAGATGTCATCATAGAATAATAGCAGAAGGAAAGGTATGTAGTAGACTGGCTTTTATTCTCAGACATAGGAGAAGCCATTGAGGAGTGCTAAGAAGTAGAGTGACCTGATCTGATATACATTCAATGAGGATTACTCTTGCTCTTTGGTTGAGAATACACTGAACAGAGTCGAAGGCAAATGCAATATTCCAGGTAAGAGATTGTGTTGACTTTATCCAGAGTAGAAGCAGTGGGGGTGGTGAGAAGCAATGGGATTCTGTATACATTTGAAAGATTTTGAAGGGAGAGGGAGCCTGCGGGAGTCACTGAGAGATATGATGTGAAATTTCAAAGAAAACAAGAATAAAAATAATTACAAAGGGTTTTTTTTGTTTGTTTTTAATGAGCAATTGGAAGGATGGAGTTGCCAACAATTGAGATGAGATGAAGAAGACCATGAAAGGAGTTGTTTAGATGAGAATATAGACCAAGAGATCAGGAGTTCATGTGACATGTGCTTATTATGCTACCTGCCATCCAAACAGAGAGGCTGAGTAGCATTCCTCCTCCTAGATATAGGAGTGTGAGGTTCTGGAGAGAGGTCTGTCAAAGAAGGAACCAATGTCAATCAGTCTGAATAAAAATTCAGAAAACATGAAGGATATGAGAAGAGATACAGGAGTAAGTCTATGTTTCCTTCTAAGGGAAAGCAGTGCAACCACGTATTTATTATTTACATCAATGTGACCAGGTTTGGGGGCAGAAGGTCATTAAACTAAGCACCACAATCTTTTTTTTTTTTTTTTTTTGAGACGGAGTCTCGCTCTATCACCCAGGCTGGAGTACAGTGGCCAGATCTCAGCTCACTGCAAGCTCCGCCTCCCGGGTTTAGGCCATTCTCCTGCCTCAGCCTCCGGAGTAGCTGGGACTACAGGCGCCCGCCACCTCGCCCGGCTATTTTTTTGTATTTTTTTAGTAGAGACGGGGTTTCACGGTGTTAGCCAGGATGGTCTCGATCTCCTGACCTCATGATCCACCCGTCTCGGCCTCCCAAAGTGCTGGGATTACAGGCTTGAGCCACCGCGCCCAGCCAGCACCACAATCTTAATCTTTGTCTCTGTCTCTCCTTGTCTTTGTGTCACCATCTCTGTCTCTCTCTCTGTTTCTCTTGCTTTCCCCATCCCCCCATCTCCTACCTTGTCTTTCCTCTTGCTTTCTCAACATGAGATTGAATAATTTTGGAAAATAACTCTGTACACAATGACTTAGTTGCCTCATGCTTAACAAGATTAGTAATGGGATCTCTATATGTATACAACATAGTATTCTTCGAATATAAAAACAGCATGCAGTTTGAGACCAGCCTGGCCAACATGGTGAAACCTGATCTCTACTAAAAATACAAAAAATTAACCAGGTGTGGGGGCAGGCACTGTAATCCCAGCTACTCAGGAGGCTGAGGCAGGAGAATCACTTGAACCCATGAGGTGGAGGCTGCAGTGTGCCAAGATCACGCACGCCACTGCACTCCAGCCTGGGCAACAAAGCAAGACTTCATTTCAAAAAACAAAAAACAAAAAAAACAAAACAAAAAAACAGCATGCAAAGTAAATGCAACCTGCAAAGAGACATAACTGACTGTAGAAAGCAATTTTTCCTTTTAAGGAATTTCTCTTTGTTAACAGGTTTTATGTTTTAAAAATGTTTTTCTGGCTTAAATAAGATGTTTGATATGGACATGGTGTAGATTTCAATAATATGACCGCTAGTTATATTTTACCTACACATTTTTAACGTATGTGGTTCCTACTTAAATAAAGCACATCCTATGTATGTATATAAAACACAAATATTCGTATAAGAGGAAAAACAATTAATATTCCAAGCTGAGCCAAATAATAAACCTGAATCTAGTTCCTTTCATAAGCATTATTTATTTTCTTTACCAGTTGCATTCTAGCAAAGTGGATTATTTAATCTGTCCAACAACTATAAGATCTATTTAAGTGGTTCTCTCATCTTCATTTCATTTTAAAGCAATGGTGCAATTCTGCCTATGTATGAATCCCATTACTTCTGCCTCTCTTCCAACTTAATGTTTCCGTGTAGAAGGTAAACTATAACAAATATTTATTATAAGAACCTATTAATGCAAATTATAATGAATAGTTTCAACTATTTTCGCATTTTATTTTAATTACTTTCCATAATTGGGAATCTATCTTGTCAGCACATTTATGTCAAATATAGGGAAGAATTATATGAAGTCATTAAGTGAACAGGCTCTGGGGTCAGACCTACACAGGTTTGAATCTAACTGCCGTGATTTCGTCATGTGTTCATCATGTGTTATTTAGGAAGATAATTACCTCTGTATGCCGTGGTTTCTTATTTTGTCAAATGAGAATAGTAATAGGACCTACCTCAAAATACTGTAAGGGAGAAGAAAATTTATATAAAGTGCTTAGCATAATCCATGGGCATAAGAGCTTAGTAAATGTAGTAAATTTTGGTACATGTCATATGAAATTTTAGAGCGGGATTCTTAGTTTTTGGTTTATGACAGCCTCCTCCTTTGATATGCTCAGCTATCCACACTTGTATAATCCCTTGAAGACAGAAAACTCTACTGTGTCCTCAGAAATCCTGGCTTTGTGTTCTGATTGTTGGAAGGCTGGCCTGTGTGGATGATTATCAGTAGACTCCTCTGCTTTCTGGGTTTTGTTTAGGATTGTCCAATGACCCATTTGGAAAGCCCCAGCAGGAAATCAGAGAGAGAGAAAGGACAGTGAAACTGAGTATTTGTTCCCTTGGTTCCCTCTCTGTGAGATCTTCTTAATCTGTGACTTTCAAGGGAAGGTCATTGCTACTCTGAAGGAAGCTGCTTTTGTAAGCTTCTCCTTGTTCTATAATCTTTCTCTTCCCTGCTTTAGTCTTGCTTGGCCTGGGGCTAATACCAACTCAAATAAACTGCTCTCATTCTCACACTATTCCTAGTAATTCCTTTATACTGCCCAAATCCTTAAAATTAGTAACTTTTATATTAACATTCTTTAAATTATCCTTATTTGAATGTCTCATCAACCAGTTGCTGGGAATCTGACTGATACACTGGGGAATACATAGCCCCTCCCCTGAAGTCAGTTCGTTTCCTGAGTGCTGCCTGGGAGTGCACTTGGATCCCTTCATCTGTTATGCCTACAGATGTCCCTTCCTATCCCAGACTTGGTAACTATGCACTCGTCTCTTCTCTTCTTGATAACAAATGCATGGGCTCACCCCCAAACCATCCGCCTTTCCTCTAGCTTAAACTTCTCAGTGGACTTAAGGTTTTATTTTACTTTATTTAAATTTTATTTTATTGTGATAAGAACACAACATGAAATCTATTTTCTTACATTTTTAGTGTACAATACAGTATTGTTAGCTATAGGTACAATGTTTTGCAGCAGATCTGTAGACCTTCTTATTAATCTTGCTTTACTGAAACTTCATGCTCGTTGATTAGCCATTTCCCATTTTCTCCTCTCCAGTCCCTGACAACTATCATTTCACCCTTTGATTCTATGAATTTGACTTTTTCAGATTCCTTATATAATCTTTCTTCCTGG
The DNA here is from genome assembly GCF_000951035.1 of Colobus angolensis palliatus. NCBI lineage: Eukaryota > Metazoa > Chordata > Mammalia > Primates > Cercopithecidae > Colobus > Colobus angolensis. Next base: position 8,389,078 of record NW_012123487.1, read on the forward strand.
TTTAAGGTTTCAAAAACAAAAGCCAAGAAGGAAGATTATCTTTGGAAAAACCAGTGAGGCAAGGGAATACAATGGCTTAGCTACTTCCTTGGAATTAAAGAAAAATATAATATTTACAAAACATAAACTGATAAGAAAGATGAATGAAAGCATTGGTCCAACCACTCTGTACATATAATTTAAGAAAAAATGTTGGTATAAGAAAAAAATATTTTCTACCATTTAAATATTATCATTTTCTGTATATAAAATTCATGCCCAATTTGTATGTCATTCTTGAATGCATAGCTTAATAAAAATAACAACAAACAAAAATAAGGTTTTTTGATTTGCCAGTTTTATGTATATATTTGCAAAAATGGAGATAATTTAATCTATGTGAGATTGAGATCCTTTCTACTATGTACACCTTCAATATAAAGACATTGTTATTCTTTCTCAGTTCTGTATTTCTGAAAGTCTGTCAAATACTTTAAAAAATGATCAGATCTATGCAAGTGAAGCTTGCAGAATTTGCATTTGCCCTCAATCCCTCTTCTTCCTCTAGCTTTTCATGTGTCTTGCCTTTGTTCCCATTTCACTAAGCAAGCATTGGCCTGCTGCTAACGCACTCAAGTTTCCTCACAAGCTCTCACATTCCCTGGAATATTAAACAAAAAGAGAGCAACCAGGACAGGCAGACCAATTTCTTTTAGGTATATTGAATAATTTCCAGTAAAGCTCACTAATATTTCCTTTATTCTCTGACTACTCAAATTATTGCTAGTTTCTTTTCTTACAAGAAAACAAAATTTGTTTGTAGGAAAAGGCAGTGAATTATATGACCAATGATGCTATTTTATTTCATAGTAGTGAATTTTTATTGTGTTTTTCCTATATGGCATAAAAAGTATCTCATACAGTGCAAAACACTTACAAGCACTCTCACAATTATTTCCACTTCCAATATGCAAATCACAGGGAACCCAAATTAAGTTTGAAGGTGCTGCAAGAATAGGTTCTAGGCAGAATATACAGTAGAGAAAGGGGGTAACTTTTAAAACTAGCATAATGATTGGTGTGTCTTGGTTTTCTTAAGTCCAAGTACCAGGACTGACAATATGATAAACTGTCATCTCTACCTTAAACTCTCACCCTTGCCTTTCATTTGCAAATGAGCAAGCAAGTGGCCTGTTTTTAACACATGGACCATTAACTGCCTTCTTCTATTTGCATAGTAATGATAGTTAGCCAATGGTGATTTACTGCTCTGACTTGTATCATAAATAACAGATCATTTACGCTGCTAATTACACTCATTTCCATATCAATAATGCATTCTGGGTTGGGCTGGACTACTGCATTAGAAGATGGAATTGAATGACAAATTGATTTCCTACTAAAATGGTGTAAAACAGTTGTCTATTACTAGAAGATACTATTAAGTAATGTAGGTAAGTGCAACAGACAATTTTACAACTTATCCTGTAGCTTGAATCATCAAAAGTATAGATTGGTCAGGAAAATATTTATCCCATGTGCAAACACAAATGTGTAACATTTGGTTATATCTGTTGGTATCTGTCAGCACTAGTTGGCTGGAGTATGGCTACCGCGAGCCCTCTCACATTTACTTTGTGGGTGGGCCAGTTAGCTTTTAGTTCTGCTATGTGATCCTAGACTGCACTCACAATCTGTAATAGTTATTTTTAAAACATAGGCTTTACTTCAAAAGGGGTGATTGTGTGAGAGCGTGGATAGGTAGTGGTACAAGAGCATCATTATTAACAAAGAAACATTAACATTTAATATATGCCTTATAGATCAGCGATGTTAGACAAAAACACACAGGAAACTTGAGGAACTTTTATATTCACAAAAAATATATTTATGGTGCATGCAGATGTATGTTTAGAGAAAGCCAAAGAGCAGTGTAGAGATAAAGAAAGAGATTGAGATTCTCTGAAAACTTTTTAATAAAAATATCAGCTTCTTTATTTCAGCCGCAAGAAATTACTAAAACACTTGAAAATATACATTTAGAAGAAAATGTGTGATGAAAGAGAACTAATTTGTATAACCACCATCTTTCTAATAACTATTAGGTTGGTGCAAACATAATTGTGGTTTTTGTCATCACTTTTAATGGCAAAAACTGTAATTACGCTTGCACTAACCTAATATTTTAATGTACATTTGGAAATAAATGCATTTAAAAAGTAACTAAAACAATTGAAAACTTATTCTGAGGTTTGCTTTGAGCCTTCTGTAAAGAGTGACATCACATTCAAACTTAAAAGTAGAGAACAATGACAAGTAATATATTTACAAAGTTGTTAGAGTCTAAAATAGATTATAAAGAAGTTCAGACATTATAAAATGTAAAAGGAGATAAAGTCGCAGATTTGAATTTTTAATATAAGAAAACATTTCTGAAGATAAATGATTGAATACATGAACATTGATTCAGAAGAAAAGTTTATGATTATAATTAAACCACAAAGCTGGTAATTCACAAGATTAGATGACTTATCCTGCATGTTAATAATTTGATTTTTAAGGCATTAGGTGGACAGGTACAACAAAATAAGGAATACATAAACTTTTCTGTCTCCCAAATGTGGGTTAGAATGATGGGTACCAACTAGCAAGAAAATGATAGGAAAAAGAATGAAGCAAGGACAATGATTTAAAAAATGTTATTCATTGGCCGGGCGCGGTGGCTCAAGCCTGTAATCCCAGCACTTTGGGAGGCCGAGACGGGTGGATCACGAGGTCAGGAG
>NW_012123487.1:8392024-8539221 GCF_000951035.1 Colobus angolensis palliatus
GTTATTCATTGATAGATCAGTTTATAAATAGAAAAGTGATAAAGATACATACAGTGTAACTAAGAAAGGAAGAGGGAGATGGAGGAAGGATGAATTTGTTACATATAATTTTCCTAAGATCTGAAAAATGTGTCCTTTTAAATCGATATTACATTTATACTATAACCAATATGACCAAATTGCAATTATGTTAAAATATGGATGTATTTTATTTTGAAGAAACTTTTTGATGTTATTGTTTTAAATAACAACTGCCTCATTATTTTTGGAGAAATACACAATTACTTTGTAATAATATACTGATTACTGGATAAATATATAAGGATACATATATATGAACATATATGCATATATATTTATATATATTTGATAATATATATTTATCCAACACATATGATATATGTTATATATTACATGCAAAATATATATCTGTTATATATTCTATATCACACATGTTATAGTTCTAAATAATTTTTTTAATTTGAGCAAATATTGTAACACTAAAGTTCATTAAAATTTGATTTACTTTAACTTCAAAAGAGTTAATGAGTTAGATCTGTGATATTAAATTAAATTCTTGACCTTAGTATTACAAATATTTTATAATGACAGTTTTAAGAAAGCTTAGAAAAATCTGCTAGCATCTATAAAATGCCATACATAAAAGATAAATCTGATTAGTTGTGTTCATATTTCTGTGTAGTACTTTTCCTTCACGGATACATGGATAACATTAGGTGTCACCTACACCATTATTTTTCTTTATGTATAACTGAAATGACTTGGGTCATCGTCTCCAATAGAATACCAGAATTAACAATTTGATCTATTGTCTTTCTGCTTCTACTTTCATTTCTGAAGATAAGTAAAAGGTTTTTTCTTTGTTTATGGACATAAATTAAGTATTCGTGGATTTGTATATTTTTGGATTTTCCAACTCTTCTCTTTCACAACATTCCCCTTCTACACCAAAAACAAACAAAAAAAAGAAAACCAAAAATCATGTGTTAATCCAGGGTAATCTAGTTTTATCTGATTACTATAGGTGAGCTATAGCTGTTATTAGAGGTCAATTAATTGCTCCAGTAAGAAATCAACTTTATTTGTTTAGCAAAGTTTTAGTATATGTATTATGTACCACTTGTCTGTAAAAATACATGTTAGAAAATGGCAAAGTTCTCTTTTTTATATAGCCTTGAAAAGTTGTTCTCTTCTAATAGGGAGAAAAAATAAGTGGGCTTTTATGTGCATAGGTGGACTTTACCTGTTTCTTTTGGATATATGTGTATATATGTGCATGGGGAATAATAGCTTGAAGGGGAATCAACAGGAATGGCACAGAATTTCACTCATTCTGTAAGCTCTCTAGTGGCAGGGGAAGTCCTACCATTGTAAGGTCCAGGCACAGTACCAGACACACAGTAGGCAGGCATTCAGTACATATTTATTTAATGACTCATCAATCTGAAGTCTTGAAAGTAAAACAAAGGTAGTCTCTTTGGTTCTAATAGTTAAGTAGGTAGTTGATTATAGGAAGACTTGATGTATGGCAGGTTTATATTAGCCCCAAGGAGATTCAGACACCAAAATGAATTTTAAGATGAATTGCTAAGCAACATCTGATAAGAAATAGCTTATATTAAGCCATGACTGCCAATGATTAGGATAATTAATAATTGTAGATTGTATTTTAGAAGGTATTACTTTTAAAAGCTAATGATTAAACATAAAATTCCAAAATGTTATTTAGGTTTTAATAATAAATTTTGGGGGATTTGGGAAAAAATACCTCATGGACAAAATCTGGGCCATAGGCACACTTTCCTATAGCATTGGTTCAGTAATTCAAATCACAAAGTCAAGTGAGTGTCTACTCTCATCTAGTGAAAGTATACCTTAATGAAGGGTTCTCTTTGCATGGTGTATCACCTTCCCTTAAATTTGAATATAGAAATACAAAGCTATCAAGAGACAGCATCAAATGCACAGACTTCAATTAAAGAATTTAAGAAATAGATATGCATGTAGTATTATTGTTTTTATTTTTATCATGTTATATGGGTAACAATTAGCATTTAATCATTTTCATGTATCTGTACACTAACCCAGAAGCTTTATAGAGCAGACAGCCTATGTGTAGATAAAAATAAGGCACATGCATGTCATACTTAGTTGCTGCTTTTCTACTTGTAGTATGAACTAAAATGATCAATATAGCATTTTCTCACTGAAGATGCATATTGTTTTGCCAATGGTTACCAACTCTTCACATTACTTATTGAACCTCTATGCATGATCTTCTCCTTTCAGCTCAAAGGTGACACCTCTTTTTTTCTGTGATTCAGATAATCACTGTAGCTTTTGGTATCTTCTGCTGTGTTAGAAAGATAGCAGCTGCGTTACAAAGCTTTTATTTGTGCTGTGTGTGGTGACTATAACATGTTTTCAGCCCATATGACTAATTGTTCCTCTAAGTATGCTGAATTTGCTTATAATTTTATTTTTATTTCCCTTCTTCACTTACCTAAACCCTATGTACTTAAGTGTCATAGATATGGTTATATTGCTAGCTTTACTCATAATATTTGTTTACACAGATTATTTTACATTTATCACCTTTTATCCTCTTAAGTTATTATTTTGGTATCTTCTAGAATATCTAGTATAGAATTCTTCATATATTAAGAATAAAAAATTCTTTAAAGCTATTTTATTCTATGGTATTTCACAAAATATTAACCAGCTATTAGCAATGACTGGTATATACTTCCACTGAAAATGATGTAAGGTCCAAAAAGATTGGTTTTATCAATTTTATACCACATATTTATATTTACCTTAGGTGGTTCTTTTTAATATTTTAATTTGGGACCACACTAATTTCTAACTTGGTAACTCATCTCCTACCAAAATTAATACCAAGCAAAGATAAATGGTTTTCTGAATAGGATCCACTAGTCTTGTATATCTCATAATGGTAGACCACTGATAAGATAGAGCTCCATAAGAGCTTTGCTCTCATAGTAAAAGGTTTTGGTTGTGCATGGATTATGCCTGGTGAAAGTTGGCTGGTATTGTCTAAGTGGCTTAAGACAAATTTATTTTAATTGTCTTGTGACGACTTTGCAAAGCACCAGATTTTTCCCCCACTTCCTGTGTGTGTGTGTGTGTTGAGACCAAGTCTCATTCTGTCGCGCCTGGAGTGCTGTGGCACGATCTCAGCTCACTGCAACCTCTGCTCCCCGGGTTCAAGCAATTCTCCTGCCTCAGTCTCCTGAGTAGCTGGGACTACAGGCGTGTACCACCACGCCCAGAAAATTTTTGTATTTTTAGTAGAGACGGGGTTTCAGCATGTTGGCCAGACTGGTCTTGAACTACTGACCTCTGGTAATCCACCCACCTTGGCATCCCAAAGTGCTGCGATTACAATCGAGAGCCACTGCTCCCAGCCTTACCTGCTGTTTCTTAGTCATGAATGCTTTTGTGACAGTTCCCCAGCATCCAGGAAATATTAAGGACAGGTGATGTATTATCCCATTGAGCAATAAGAAATCTGCTTAGTCACATTAGAAGATTCTAAGTCTGGGATACATTTCAATGGTGCATTATCACTGTGGACATCTTTAAAACTGCATGATTCCCTTATGACACCACACCATCATATTTGCCTTCCCTAAAGTGATAACTTTTCTACATGTTTGTTCCTTAGATATCTTCTCAATGAAAATTTTGAATTAGAGCTGTGTGTGTGTTAATCTGAAATCATTTAGATTTTTCCAACAGTATTCTTAAACACATTCACCTTAGTGGTTGAGTTTTTAATCTCTTGTGATTACACAGATGACCCCAATACATTATTATCCAGAGCTATGCAATCAGGTCAAAATTCTATGTTTTCAAACAGAGAGCCCTACAGAAAATCACACCATTTTCCATGTCTTCAAATTTTCCTTGCGTGATGATGTGGATAGTTTCGACAGTCTTCTATCTTCATTCACTTAGTGGTTCTTAAAGACATTTTTGAAAAACACTGATTTTCAGTGAACAATGTAAGAAACCAGGCATGACGGAGAATCCCTCATTCTTATTGACAGTATCCCAAAGTGACAGCTCCCAAGGAAAGTGGTTTCTCATATACTATAATGTGTTGAACATTTTATACTACTTGAAACACTAGATATAGAAAACAAGACTAGATGACATAAGAAAAATGCTAAGGCAATTGAAATTGTGGAATTGTTGGTTCAATATATGTAGGCAGTTTATCAACATGAAGAGCCTTTAGTCTGATAACTGGCAGCTCTCAGTGTGACGCTAAAAAGGGTTTTCAGAAGGAACACTGGAATACAAACCAATAAGTTTCAATTCATCTGACTGTAAGTAAATAGAATCTCTAGAAAAGTGTAGAATATCCAATTAAACAAATATAACCAGGCATAGGGACCTTCTTAAAATATATTGACTCATAATTTCCACTGACATTCTTTGAAATAAATATCTTTTAAGATATGTGGTTGATAAATTATGTTTAGGCTTTAAAAATATTTGCATTTCTGACTATATAGGAAATAAAAAACATCACCACAAACTGGAGACAAATATGACCAATTATATGGCATATTTATAACTTCTAGAAAAGAAGCGTCAGCCCAGAGTAAAATCTCCAAGTTTGCAGAAACCAAAAGATTCCTAAAAACAAAACATTATCAATACAATTATTACTTTCATCTAGCCATTCTTTCAGTAAACATTTATTGACCCAAGCACTGTGATGTGTGCTAAGAATAAAACATCCTCTGTCCTCATAATGCTCTTTATTTGCCTGGAAAGACAGCCATTGAGCAACTAATGATAAGTTTGAGGCATATCATGAAGGATGTCTGATGTTACCTTGCAAAGCTCTTTATAACACCTGAGGATGGTTTATTAGGAATGCTAGAGCATGACCTCAGAATAGTGAGAATGTTCCTTTGAGTCAGATGCAGAAAGAAACTTCTATAAGAGGACATGGTTACAACGAACAAGCAAAAAACCTTTCTGAAAAGACAAAGACCTATGTGCTTATGATTCAAACTTTTGATTTTTTGATTTGGAAAACTTGGACAGATCCCATTCTTTCATAATTAAAATGCATGCATTTGAAGAGGTATAATAACTGACCAATTAAGGCAGATATATGGTTTCAAAATAATTCAAATAAATGAATCTGATCTACAGAAAAATATTTTAAATGTATATGACCTAAGATTTCAATTTTATTTGTATAGCAGGGCCATTCCTGAGCATAACTGAGTGCTGGCTATAGCATGTCATTTCTTATATGCCTAACATTAGTCTCCTAAGTGAAAAATAAATAGTGCAATCTTGAATTTACTTCTTGGAACAGTTTTCAGAAATATATTAATGTATAAGAAGACATAATTGGCTGTATTTTTGGTGAATATTGTATATAACATTTCTGAAATTTGGATTTAGGTGTGAATGCTATAAAATGAAAATACATATCACAATGATGTATTTATGTATTAAAGAAAGGCATGAATGTGTCATATTCTCAGCACCTTTTATGAAAGCTTAGCAGATGTTTCAGTTTTCATAATGTATGCAGTAACATAGTTTTTATAACTTTGCACTTCGAATGAATTCATTTTAGTATAGCACAAGATATTTAAGAAATACATTGAGGAAAATAGTGTAAACAAGTAGAGATTATATTTTAAAGTAGAAAATATCATAGTTTTTCTACCAGAGCTGATAATAGTATCTCAATGCTAGAAGGTTTAAAGAATCTCAGACATAAAAGATGTTTTGGATACTATAACTATTGAATAGGACATTAATTCAGTTCTAGGTATGGATTTATTGCCTAATATATTCAAATGTCTTAAACATAAAGTATATAAAAGCCAATGAAATGTATTTCATTCCTCACACACAGTAAGTCCTCAAAATTATTATTAAATGAAATATTATAAAAAAAAGTAAATCAATTAAATTACTACATTAATGAAATTGAACTCTTGAAAACAGGGCATATTATAATATGCATTAAAGGTAAATATATACATATACATTTATATGTATATGTATGTAAATATACACATAGTGTCTTAACACAGGTAGTTTGTCTAAATTAGGATGAAGAATTATTCAAAGTTAAATCCATCTCTTTTTGTTTTGGCTTATTTCCATGTTTAGTATGATTCTGAAAAAGTCAGTCTATTGGAACCCACATAGACACACAATTTAATGGATGTCTGCAAATTTTCCTATTTGATATGTTTGTCTTTAATACTTTCAAATGCAGGCAACTCTTTGCCTCCTCCTTCCAAATCTAGTGATTGCATATTACAGCATTTAGTGTCATTCACAGATTGACTTGAAAACCACATTATCTGTCTGGTCTGAAAAACACTAACTTTGAAAGTTCAGTTCAACAGTTTTTCTATAGCAATTTGGGAGTAGAAACAGAGTGAATTTTGAATGTGCCCTTAACTGAAATGTTAAAAAAAAAAAATGAAGGAAAAGTACTGTATACATAGTAAGAAGTTAGCAAATACTGTTTGAATGTGAATAAAGTATAGGCAGAGTACAGGATATGGCTCTTTTCTTTTTGCATGTATGAAAATACATTTTAAGGAAAGCCTAAATATTTCTGCTTCTTTGAAGCTTTCATATTTGCATTGAATTTCAGTATTTAGTAAACTTAATTATAGTAAAATGAACTCTGTAGGACCATGTCAATGGGAGCTAATGAAAGGTTAAAACACTTTAGAAACACCTATTTTCCAGGTACATCTTGCCTTACATTAAAATCTAGTCTTTAAAATTTGTTGTTACGAAGATTTTATGGTAAATAATTTCTGCCTCTTAAAGAAGAAAATTTTTCTAATTATAGTTATTTAATTGATAATCTAGGGAGACACAATTACTTTTAAGAAACATTTCTCAAGTAATTAATTTAGCATTTTCAAAAAGTGTATTTAATTTCTCTTCTTTTTTTTGTTTTTGTAATGGTTCTTATGATTGAAGGGAACTAAAGCATTTTATTTTATGGACTTCAAATATACATATATATATATACATATATATGTTTATTTTATTTTAGCAAGGCAGACTCTATTGACAGAAAATTACTATAAAACTAGTGTGAAAATTTAGACTCTTAGCAGGTGGAGAATACACAATTTTGGATTACTCTAAGCAATATTCTTTAAACTACTCTAAATGATATATTTAGGCATTATATTGTAATTGCTAGCTATGGAAAACACTGGAAATGTTATTAATAAAGTTAATTAGAATGGAAATTACCAAGAACTGGATTTTATAATATTAATAAGTATTTCTTCATATATCATTGATATTTATACTTAGTATTAATATGGCGGGAATTTGTCAACATACTTTCTAAATTGTTTTAGGAGTACTGTCTTGGTCTGATCAGGCTGCTATATCGAAATACCATAGACTGAATGACTAATAATACAGTTACTTCTCACAGTTCAGAAAACTGGAAAGTTCAAGACCAAGATGTTGGTAGATTCAGTTATTGGTAAGGGCTTTCTTCCTGACTTTCTGATGGCTATCTTTTTGCTGTATCCTTACAGGGAAGCTCTGGCATCTCTTTCTCTTTTTATAATGGCATTAATTTCATCATGAGAGCTTCACCCTTTTGACTGTACCCAATTATTTCTAAAAGGCCCCATCTCCTAATACTATCCCATGGGAGTTAGAGATTCAATATATGAATATTGGGAGAATACAAATATTAATAGTTAGCTGAAAAGGAGTACCAGTTTAAAGTGTATCTTATTTCTGTGTCATTAAAGCAAATTATTTCTCATGAAGAATCTATTGTAGTACATAGGTACTAATTGATAAAGTAGTTTATCAGGTTTCAAAGATACTGAGGAGCTCATAGTGTTCACTGGTAACTATTAAAATTCTGATATAGCTTAGCCTTGGCTGCATAAGTTAATTGTTATGCTTCAGACTGACATTACAGGTTGAATATCCCTTATCCAAAATGCTTAGGACTAGATGTGTTTTAGATTTGGGATTTTATTGATAAAAATGATTCAGTAGACAATTATACTGGTTCAACATCCCTAATCTGAAAGTCCAAAGACTGAAATGCTTTAATGACCTCTTCCTATTAGTGTAATGTCAGTGCTCAAAAAAATTTGGATATTGTAGCATTTCAGATTTTAGAGTTTTGGATTAGGAATACTCAATGTGTACTTGCTTTTTCTCTTTCTGATCACCATTTAGTTCTTGTTAATTTAAGACAGTGTAAGTGAAGAAGTGGATAATCTTGATTTTTTTTCTTTTAAGAAACTGATAGATATTGCTTCATCTGCCACAAATACTTATGACTAAGAAGTATAAAATAAATTAAAAAATAAACATTTATCTACCATTTGGTTTTACTGAAGAGGTACAAAGTAAACCTAAAATTGGACTGATAGTATGTAGTTCAAAACTTAGGAAGATAAAATCCATCTCTTGATCTTTCTATCGTGATTACTAATTTTTTCAAAATTTATTTTAACGTATAAATCCATTTTTCCCCTCCTTTAGTTAGTATACTTTTTCTTAGAAGCATATTCCCTGTAGGAAAATAATTTATGATACTATCTTATCAAAGCCCTTATCATGAGAGTTTTGATGAAAGCAAGTGGAAATCATCCTCATTTACCAGATAAAGTTGGATTTGATAAAATTAAGGATTTAAATATGCTGATGTTATCTTGTGGATTAGTCAAGCTTTGAAACTGAATAAAACTTGCCAATAAGTGAAAGATAAAGGTGTCATTGTTACTGAGGTGTGCCTGTATACTGCATTAAGGGAGTAATTTCCTTTGCCAATTTCTGAAGTGACCCCAGACTACATATATATGTCAGCAATATACTGCAATGCTAATAATGATGTAAGGGTTGAACTTGGTGTTTCATGAAATTAATATATATGAATTAAATTAATCTTGTCATGGTCTTAAAGGCTTTATTCATATTTTATATGAATGTATTATGTGAGGTTGAAGATTTAAGAATGAGAGTTTGAAACTCGAGTTTTAATTCAGATTTATAGATCTTTTTTTAATATAAAAAGAAAAGATATTGAAAATGAACAAACATGTCTGACCCCTTTCCTAAGTACGGGTTGCGTCTTTTCACAAGACTCCAGTGGGTGTAAGCCAGAACTCTCTAGCAGAGAAATGAAAGGATGTTGCAGACAGTACACTATTGTACATTTCTATCAAAGGCAGTAAGCTGCAGGGCTTGATGTGTATCTTAATTCCTCTACTTCTTGCCCTTACTGCCATGTTTTCAACAGCTTGTTCATTTTGCTATGGCAGATAAATAGGTATGGGTGGACTCATTTGGAGGGTAACTTTCCGTTGATTTAGTTTGAACAGAAAGATGCTTTAGTAACTACTACTCATGTCTTCTCAAACCTACTAGCAATACAAATGCAAGTCAATAGAAAGTTTTGTTGATGGTCCCATTTACGGTTGGCTTTGTGGGTATGTAATTACATAGGGCCCTGTGTTAAGAAGGGATTCATGCTTTGTTGCTGCTGTCTTGAAATTCTTAGTTCAACAAATAAGGGGCTTCATATTTTTATTTTGCAATAAGCTCCACAAATTTTGTAGCTTGCCCTGGACCCATGAATGATATCATAATTTGGATGGAAAAATAAAACTTTCTATTTGTTACATGTTCCAAATGAAAAGCCATTCCACATTTGGATATCAATACAGAAAACTAGCACTTTTTGTAAGTTATTTTAAAGGGGAGAATGATAAATAGCATTAAAAACTCAGTTAAAATATTGTGGTACTATTTAACTAGACACTCATTTTCATATTTAACTTAGTATTTTCTCTTTATTTTGTCATAAAATATTATAGTATATCAATGTCTTCTAAATAAATATGTTTATTCTTGGTTATACATATATATCCTTTTAGTCTTCAAGTAATTTGGAAAAGTCTCTTGTTTGGCATATTTTTCTTACATCCAAATAACTTTGTATGTCCCATTCTTTATTTACTAATATTTCCCAATGATTTCTAAATGCTATTTTCTTTAACTGTATTGAATACAAGATCTGCAAATACAGGTATACAGCATGCCAAAATAAGTGACACACACAGAGCCCTATTTAAATTATTTTTAGTTATGCTACTATTTTTCATTAACAGTATTTTCTTTTCTAAGTATCTAATCTAATAGTATCTGCTTTTCTTAAGGCCTTAGGATGGTGGAATAGAGCTAATTTCAGACAAGGAATAATCTCTAGACTTGTAAAATAGGCATTCACAAAGTAAGTGGTTAAACAGGCCCTTTTTATGAATCAAATTACAGAGTCAAAGTATTTCCTTTCCCAGTTCTTGGATCATTCCTTTCACTTGTAGGATACCAGAATACATAAGTGACTTTTGACAAGAAAATTAGGTTCCAGACCTACTGCAATGAGAGAGATTATGACCTCATCAAACATGTTTCTGAAATCATCATCAGTTTCAGTTTAATAGATTCAAGGAGTCATTTGTTACAAAACAAAAAAGCATGTTACTCCTAGTTGAATTAGCATCAGATTGGCAGAGTTTAAGGCAACTTTTGGCCTTAAAGTCGATGTTTGGATTCAATTCTCTGAATGTTTATTTCAAGCCAAGTGTGTAACCAGACAGAAATCTGTGCATGTAGCCATTTATTGTGACAACTACATCATTAGACAAACCAGTCTGGTCACAGACTATGATTTAGCCTCCATGTCTTTAACCAGATTCTTTCTGTGGGCTCTAATTTAAATCGATTCAATATGCTTTCTAGTTCAGATTCATATGAAACAGAAAGAAAGCTAGGAAATAAAGAAAGGCTGTACTCATTTATAATTTCTGCATATTGCAGGACTAGGAAGGAATTGCTAAACCTCATATTTTTATTACGATTAGAAATTTTAAAGTTAAGGATCCAATTTATCAATTTAGTTTAAAATACTAAGATTGGAGCCTTGGAATTTTGTTAAACCTGCCACATTAGAAAAGCCCTGAGATTTTAGAATGAAACAGTTGAGAGCCATATAAAGTTATTATAGCATTTCAGAATTCTTGGAGAAAGATCACCTTTCAAATTGTAGATGAACTTCTGGTACGCAAGACACCTCTTCCGACTAAAGACATTCAGGCTGCTAAATTGCAAATATTAAATCATTTTGATTTTTTAAAGTCCTTAGTTAAAAGAATATAGAATGAAAATATAAATTTTATAGCCTTTCACTAATAGAGCAATGAATCTGCCAATTGAGAAGTTTTACAAAACATTCCTTTATATAAAGTACTCTAAGTGGTGCTATTTGGTGGTAAGGCATGTAACTGTTGAAATTTAAAGGATTTTTAATAGCATTCAGGCATTTTCAGAGATAAATTCCCATGAGATACACTAAGTTGTTTTTGAATATTTTTGTTTGTGTGCATGTGTGCATGTTTAAGAGTTCGGTATAACCACTTTATCTATATATATACGTACCACTTAATGGGGCATTTTTACTGTGAATTCATGAAATCCCAATAACTCTGGAAACTTGTAAACCAGCATTTTATCACTATTTTACAGATGAATAAAACTGAGAATCTGAAGATTAAGTAAATACACCTGATTCCTATAGCTATGATTTGAGTAGGCTGTACTCTTGTTTTATCATTTTGAAGATTTTTTTGTAACAATCACTATAGATAATGTATCATCAGCAGAAGATAATTGAAGTGTTGTGAGGCTTTTTATAATGCACATGTGTGTACATGTCATATAAAAATAAATGCTTTTTAAAATAATTTTGATAATACCTATTAAATAGTCTAAATTATAAGAGAAGTAGGAATACAAACATGAACTGAATAATGATTTCAAGCCCAGGGCCCTTTCTGCTATGACATACTGTTCCCATATTGTATTACTAGCTTTGAAATTACTGAGATGTTTTCTGTTAACACACATAAGACAAGGTATCCAAATCATATCACTGTTTTAAGTTGTATTCTTCCAATCAGTAGTAATTATGATCACTATAATTAAATTAAACTTGGTTAAAATGGCTTATCCAATTAAATAAATGAAATATAACAGAGGAGAAAGTTTAATATTCTGTGTTATTTTAATGATATAGCCAGGTGTATATGTGGCTATTTAGCTTTTCCACTGATTGGAAATCGCTCACAAGTAAATAAGAGAGTAGAAGTACAAGGACTTTGCCTACCGTAAAGTACTATAAAAATACTCTACGTAGCCAGGCGCAGTGGCTCATGCCTGTAATCCCAGCACTTTGGGAGGTTGAGGTGGGCGGATCATGAGGTCAGGAGTTCGAGACCAGTCTGGTCAACATAGTGAAACCCCATCTCTACTAAAAATACAAAAAAAAAAAAAGAAAAAAGAAAAAAGAAAAAAAAATTAGCCAGGAGTGGTGGTATGTGCCTGTAATCCCAGCTATTTGGGAGGCTGAGGCAGGAGAATTACATGAACCCAGGAGGCAGAGGTTGCAGTGAGCCGAGATTGCGCCACTGAATTCCAGTCTGGGTGACAGAACAAGACTCTGTCTCAAAAACAAAGAAGAAAAAAAAATACTCTATATATCACAAACCAGTACAGAGGGAATTATTCTGTTCATCAGGCTGATGTAGATTAACAAAATTGGGTAATTAGTGGATGAATATGTTATAATTTGTTTTTAAATATGCTAATGTTGTACACAAATGCATTTAATCTACTTTGTGAGACAAGAGTGTCCTCACTTCAAATTAAGTATATAATTAAGTATATTTACAATGGAAGTCTCAGCTGAGATCTAAAGACAACAGGAAGTTCATTCCAAAGTACAAGGCTATCATGCTTAACTTGAAATAACAAACCAAGATATGTTGGTGTTAGGCTGTTCTTGAGTTACTGTGAAAGAATACCTGAGACTGGGAAATTTATAAAGAAAAGAGGTTTAATTGGTTCACGGTTCTGCAGGCTGTATAAGCACAGCACTGGCATCTGCTCAGCTTCCACAGAGGCCTCAGGGAGCTTTTACTCATGGCAGAGGGTGAAGCAGGAATAGGCACGTTATAAGACCACAGCAGGAGCAAAAGAGAAGGAGTCATGGGGAGGTGCCACATACTTTTGGATTTTGGGAGAACTCACTCATCACCAAAGGGAGGGCACTAAGCCATTCATGAGGGAAGCACCTTCCTTATCCAAATACCTGCCATCAGGCCCCACCTCCAACACAGGAAATTACCTTTCAACATGAGATTTGGTGGGGACACAGATCCAAACCATATCACAAAGAGAAAAATAGGATTGACATTCTTAAATGCTTTACCAAAATTTAGGGGGAGATTTAAGATTTATAAAGAGAGGTTCTTGTAAGCTTTGATTTCTGTTCTCACACCCTCAAGAAGGGGATGGGTGTGGGCATGATTCTCTCCATGAGTGTGTCTTTAAGAAAATTAAAGAGAGGGTTTACAAGATATGGTGGACTGATATGTGAGAAACAAGCTGACTAATTGCCTTTATTTTGGAGCAAAACTGTTTTGAACTCCCAGAGTTGGTCTAAGAAGAAGAAGAAGTCTTTCCCATAGACCAGATGTGGGCTACAAGAAAGAACTGGTGTGGTGTTATCTTGGGTCCTGTCTAAAAGGATGGTCTGGAGGGTCTAAGTGACCTTTGCAGATAGAAACAGCCGATACTATAAGATGATTAGGGACTAAGTAAGACTGCTGCATTCATCTTTGTCAGGGGAACTTTAGAAAGAAATATCCCAACTAAAGGTGCAAGGGAGAGAGAGAATGTTGACTTCCCCACAGAGATCACAAAACGACCTAGGGGAGCAGAATCACTTTAAACAAGTGTTTAGTTCTAAGAGTTCCAACACTAGATCCTCACCAGTCAAGTAACTTTTCTATTCCTCTATGATCCAAAATCAGAGGATTTTAAAAATTGGCACTAGCAAGCTGAGGGAGAAGCATGTTCTAGGGAGGGAGAGAAGCTGTCACATCCCCTTCCTGGTAGCAGTGTTCATTAATCAGAATAGATATCACCATAAGTATGTATCTACATGTATTGATTATTTTGATGTAGTTTCCTTATATGTTAAAATATTTTTTCTAACTTTAGGTTAGGTTTTGCAAATACACACTGTGAGAATTTCTAAAATGTATGGAATGCCTCTGGGTAGAAAAAAGTTATTAAGACAATGTAGTTGAAGTTGATAAGACGCATTTAAGGACTGCTTGTTTATTGGTTATGGCACTGAAAAACGTAACTTTGAAACCAACAGAAAAAGTATAAATGCAAAATTCTCCACATCTGATCAATTAATTTATTTTAAAAATATAAATAATGACATTTTTGTTTGTTTTCTAGTTATTTAGACATGTTATTTCAACTTGAGCTGTGTTTTTTTTATTACAATGAAACACTTTAAGCCATTTTACTTAAAGTTAATTTTTTAACATTATACCTTTCAGACTGAAATGTTTTATCTAAATATAAATTGTGTAAATAGAATTGTAAACCTTTTGCTAACCTAGTTCTTAAAAGTTCATATATCACAAAGTGTAGCTGTATTTCATTATTTTGAGGCTATGAATTAACAATCATCTTTGAGAAACTATCTGAATATGTGTATATAAAAATGTATTTGTGTATATGTGTACATGTTAGAGTCTTATATGGTGAATAGTCAATATGATAGCAGTTTAATTTGACAGCATTTTAAATAATCTTAAATGAAACAAGTATGAAGGGGGAAGTAATGTAACTGTTTGTAATACCTATTTATATATAATTTCATGCTTTTGTCTTTAAGTGAATATATACCACTGTTTTATTTGAAAAAAGTACACAAAATTGTTGTCTTAAGTTAATCTTAGACTTAGATGAGAAAATGAGAGGAGAATATTATTCAGGGAGAGCACACATGCATTTCATGCTGTAGATAAGCCTTATGTGTAATTTAAAACAAATATGTAATGCCTTTCAGGATTTTCCAAACTCTACAGAAAACTTAAACAAGACACTAAAAAGTATGATTTCCTCAAAAGAAATCCATATTTATACATACATATGTTCCATATATTTTAGCTTAAATTTGTCTTCAGAATCATAGTTTCTTTAAAAAAAAAAAAAAAAAAAAACTTGTTTGTGATGATTCGTATATAATGAAATTTCACTTATTTTGTGCACTAGAATATGTTTACTATTGTTCTTTACTCTCTAATTCTAACTCACACTAACACAAATAAACATATCAATAAATACATTACAGAGTTTTCACTATTAATGACAGTAACAGGTACCATGTATTTCTTAAGAAAAAGTCATCCCAATATGGTCTTTTGGTGATTACATTGTATAGCTCTATAAAATATGTCACTTGTATCTTTAAAATACTTCAAAATGCAGATGATTAAAGAGAAAAACCGTTATTTCCTTCTATTTATTTTTAATCCAGGTAGTTTCTTTAATATCTAACAATATTTGAGTTTATTATTTTAGATTTATTGTTTTCTGCAGATGAAACCTGGATTTATTTCAGAGTTTATATTAATAACTAGAATACACGAATTTAGATTTCAAAGTGCTTCACTATTTGGCTTGAAGAACCATTCCACCCTAAAATTTCTGTTTGATGTGATGTATTATGAGAGCCCAGATTTAGTCATACATTTGTTACAACTGAACCATAATGATCATCATTTTCATTGTATCATTCAGTCTTTTATCATCCTGTTGCAGACTGATGAATGTGACTCCTGGTGTCAGTAAAGTGGAGCCAACAACTCATTCTGAAAATTTAATAGTGAAAGTGCTTAATGAATTCTCAGCATGAGTATGTGATAAACAAAACTCGTTGATCATTATGCATTAGAGAGAGACTAGACATCACTGCTTTACCTTGCATAGAGTTTTGCAAACATCGTAAAGAACATGCACTTTGAATAGAGTAGGACATGCCAATTCTTAATCTAACAAATTCACTTACACATGTGATTTTTTTTCTGAAATAGACATATATTTACATATACAATTATACTTACATATAGAATTTAAAGACTGGGTAGGTTACACTACAATAAAAAATAACCCACAAATCTCAAGGACTTTAAAACATTAAAGGCTTATTTCTCATATAAAATCTCCACATCTCCATATCTCCACATCAGCATAAACATTAGTATTATTTATTTACTGCTTTTAAATTGAGCTGAGTATTAACAGGGATTAATTTAACAGGGATTATAAACAGGGATTAAAATGGACAAGTAGGTAGAGAAGGGTGTGCAAGGTGTGATACCATCCAGTAACTTTTATCTTTCCATGTATTTTTATCCTTATTTAAATTTCCCTTTTTATAAATAACCTGTTCCTTGTCCAGACTATATTCATTTCTGTTTTAAGCACATGAAAATGGATACTTAATTAAAATAGAGTAAAATTCTGCCTAGTTAAGTTTGGTGATTAGGTTGTGAATTTGTCTATGTCCTTGAATAAATGGTTTAATAAAGAAATGATTTGTATTACCCATAAAGAGAATTAGCCAAGAGGAAAGGAATTGTATTTGAAAGATGTAGTAGCCAGATGATATCGTTGATATGAGAAACTACATGTTGATTTCTGGCACTGTTGCCGATGAACACTTTGAATAATTTTTTTTCTGTCAGGATTGCTTTTAAATGTCATATTAGAAGAAATTCCAGTGAAATTTAGAGTGAATTTAGGGAAAGTTTAGTAAAATTCTGGTTCCCAATCTGTGCTGCATATTGGAATCATGTGGGAAGCTTTGAAAAAATCCTAATATTCATGACTCAACCCATCATTAATTACATCAGAATGTCTGGTTAAGAGGGCGGTGGTGATGTTGGCATCAGTGTTTATTTATTTTTTTAAGAGATAAAGTCTCACTGTATTTATCTCTGTGAGATAAATACAGGGTAGAGTGCAGTGGCTATTCACAGGTGCGATCATAGTTCACTACAGCTTTGAACTCCTGGGCTGAAGGGATCCTCTTGCCTCAGCATCCCAAGTAGCTGTTACTACAGGCACGTGCCACCATGCCTGGCCTCAGGAATCCGTATTTTTAAAGGATCCTCAGGTGATTCCAGTATATGGCAATGATTGGGAACCCATTGTATTAAAAATGTTGAATTTATATTTTTGGAATATAAAATAATAGGCATTATCCTCAGGAAACTAACGTAGGAACAGAAAACCAAACACCGCATGTTCTCACTTATAAGTGGGAGCTGAATAGTGAGAACTCATGAACACAGGGAGGGGAACAACACACACTGGGACCTGTTGGGTGAGGGTGGGGATGGGGAGAGCATTAGAGAAAACAGCTAATGCATGCTAGGCTTAATGCCTAGGTGATGATTTGATAGGTGCAGCAAACCACCATGGCACACATTTACTTATGTAACCAATCTGCACATCTTGCACATGTACCTCAGAACTTAAAAAAAAAATTAAAAATCACTAAAAATAAAATGTTACAGAGAAACAAATATTTTAATAGATTTATAAATATAGATTTTTATTATCCTAAATAAAATACTTATTTAGTAATTGTCTATACATGCCAAAGTACTTTACAGAACTAATCTTGTAATGATTACATTATGTCTAAATTTTCAAATTTTTACCAAGCTACCTGGTAGTACATAATCAGTGCATATTCTCAATACAAAGCATATCTGCATAAGGCATTTGAAATCTATGTATATTGATATTATATTTTATAAATTATTAACTAGAGTACTATAATATGTCAGTGAAAAAGACAATTTCTAGAACATCAGATAGTCTTGTCAAAACTTCTAATTCATTGAAGCAACTTTGTACTGCTCTTTAGATAAAGTTCACTCTTAAAAGTCAATGTTTTTCATGTATATACCCAAATAAATGCATATATATGCATATATGACACATACTCTTGAATTTTATATATATGCCTACTTATTTACTTAAAAACACTTTAATACATGTATATACATATGAAGTAGCTATAGTACAGTGGTGAAGAACATGCATTTTGAAGTCAGAGTGCTTGGGATCAAACCCTGGCTTTGTCATTTGCTAGCTTTGTAACCTTAAACAGCTTACTAAACTTACCCTGCCTCAGTTTCTTTATCTGTAAAGTAGGAATAATGTTAGTTATGTATTGATTAGATTGTTATGACAATAAATGAATTAAAACCTCAGAAGGGTGTCTGACAATTACTAAGCACTTGATAAATATTAGTTACCACTATTTTAGTTTTGCTTTCAGATATTCAAGTCTATATTATTGCTTATTAAAACATGAATAAAAATTGCTCAGAAGTTTTGATCCAGTGAAGGTGACATACATACATATATGTATTTTTATATATGTTATATATATAGAGTGTGTGTGTGTATATATATATATGTAATCTTTTAATACTGTGTGATAAGCTTAACAGTCGTATTTAGAAGGGGAAGAGATACCTAACACAGGGAGTATGGGCAGTGGGGTTCGGGAAAGGCTTCCAAATGAAGATAACGCTTAAGCTATTTTAAGGGAATTCACCTTGTTGGGAGGTGAGGGAGAGAGGATTTGTGCAGAGAGAAGAGTATGTGCAAAGAGACTGAAGTAGGTGTTGAAAGCGTGGCATGTTCAGAGACCTAAGAATGGAAGGGTGTGGAATATGTGGAGAGGAAGAAGAGAGCCACCTCATGAAGACATTTGTATCTTATACTAATGGTTTTGGGCTTTTTCTTAATGGTAATGGAGAATCACTGAAGGGCTCATAATGCAAGTATTGGTATTTTTGAACCATCAATCAATTCACTCACAAATACATTATCCCAAATGGCAACCAGAGTCAGTTCCCAGTCAATGATGAGTCTCTGAGAGGTTTTTAACAGTGAGCAACAAAGGCGAATGTTTCATTAATGTACCCATCCTGTATTCTTCATTCAGTCTGATTTTTCTGTAATCTTAAATCATTTAGTCCTTATAATGAAAACTAGACAACTATAATATGTGTAATCATCTTTTATCTGCAATTTGTAACAGCACATAAGTAGTAGTAATTTTGACTCTAATATGGCTTTCAGCCATATGTGCTATTCTCATTTTATACCAAGAAATTGGCCATGTCATCATCCCAGACTGAGTGGTCATACTACTTCTAGATCTGTGGTCATATTTTCTGTCCAAAGCGAACCGATTTTTGTAGTTTTCTTTAGACTCTCAAGGACTTCTTCTTTGTATATTGATTTACTGGGACATAAGGTATCACTGCCGGTAGGTATGTGGAGGCACACACGTCTTAAACTTAGCCTATAGTCACAGGTACAAGGGAGCCATGCAGGAAACTTCTGACTCCTATTGGTGATGGTAGTAGTGCTAAACATAAAATTTGCCATACTTTGGGAACAAAATCAGAACTAGGAGAGACAATAATTGATCATATGTATTACTTAGCACTTCATTCTTTCTCATGTTGTGAAATATAAGTTTAGGAGGTTTATTAGTTCACACTGTGTATGGTTTTGAGCTTGTCCCTCAATATTCTTGGGATTCAGTTTTCTTCATATGATTCCTGGATGTGTTGGGCTACAGCATTTGGAAAATCATACCCCTATTAAATTAAATTGTTGAGCAGCGACAATGTAGGAAGTTCTACATGTACTGTTGATTTACATCAGTGTTGTATTCAAATTCATCAATTTTCTGAAGTAGAAAGCCTTGTGTAGTCGAAAGACAACTGAAATTTAAGGTAAGAAACCTGAGATTTTTCATTGAACATATGTATACTTACTAAGTGTGGCTGCTCCCTAGGAGCTATCATACAAAGATAACTGAAGTATGTTCTTAACTTTGAAGATCTAAGGGAAACAGATGTGCAGGATTAATTGTGAAAATATATCCTTACCTCTTTCAGATCTTTTATTAAGTGTTATTCTTTCTACTGAGGCCTTTCCAGGCTGTCCTACTTAGAACTGTATTCATCTTCAAGTGCATATTTTCTAGTGTGACTAATACTGCCATGAACATTCGTGTGCGTGTGTCTTTATGGTAGAATGATTTAAATTCCTCTGGGTATATACCCAGTGATGGGATTACTGAGTCCAGTGGTAGTTCTGCTTTTAGTTCTCTGAGGAATCACTGTACTGCTTTCCACATGGTTGAACTAGTTTACATACCTGCCAACAGTGTGTAAGTGTTCCCTTTTCTCTGCAACCTCACCAGCCTCTGCTATTTTTTGACTTTATAATAACAGCCATTCTGACTGGTGTGAGTTGGTATCTCATTGTGGTTTCGATTTGCATTTCTCTAATAATCAGTGATATCGAGCTTTTTTTCATATGCTTGTGGGTCGCATGTATGTCTTTTGAAAAGTGTCCGTTCATGTTCTTTGCCCAATTTTTAATGGATTTGTTTTTCCCTTGTAAATTTAAGTTCCTTATGGATGTTGGATATTAAACCTTTGTCAGATGCATACTTTGCAAAGACATGGAATCAACCTAAATGCCAATCAATGACAGATTGGATAAAGAAAATATGGTACATATATATACCATGGAATACTATGCAGCCATAAAAAAGAATGAGATCATGTCTTTTGTGGGAACATGGATGGAGCTGGAAGCTATTATCCTTAGCAAACTAATGCAGGAATAGAAAGGCAAATACCACATGTTTTCACTTACAAGTAGGAACTGAATGATGAGAACTCATGAGCACAAAGAAGGAAACAAGAGATACTGTGGTCTACTTGAGAGTGGACAGTGGGAGGAGGGAGAGGAATAGAAAAGATAACTATTAGGTACTGGGCTTAATACCTGGATGATGAAATAATCTGTACCACAAACCCCTGTGACACAAGTTTACTGATGTAACAAACCTTCACATATACTCCTGAACCTAAAATAAAACTTAAAAGAAATCCTGCCACCCAACAAATGCACTTTCCAGCTGTTTTCCCTGCTCATTTTCTTTTCCTTGTCATCATCATCAAACATGCTATAACTGACATGTTCTATATTTTACTTTTTAAAAACTTATTATCGGTTTTCCCCTTCACTCCTACCAGTTTCATAAGGACAGAGATTTTTTTCATGGCACTAGGTGTTGGGCACAGAGTCATTGCTCAAAAATATTTGTTGAATGAAACAAATGGATAAAAGAGTAAATCAATAATGAGGGACTCTATGGGAACAAAGGGAAGAATGATTATTTCTGCCTGTGGTCCAGGTGGGATTAACAGAATTTGATCTTAGTCTTGAAAAATAAGTAGTTTACTGAGTATTGAAGAAAGAGGAGGAAAAAGGATGACTTGAGAAAGCAATTCTAGTCTTGACTTGGCCATTGACTTGTGGCATAATTTACTGTCTTTGAGCTTCTGCTGGACCTGAGGGTATATGCTAGCTTTCACTTCCACTTTAGGATTCTGCCTTTCTCTCTTCCCTCATGGCTTGTATGAATAAACTTTGCATCTCAACTAATCAGACTCCAAAACCTATTATTTAGGGGGTTACTTAAAAATGATGGCTCTTATTATATAGTTTTAAGTCATCTGAAATGTTCAGTCTACAATGCCTTGACCTGCCTTAAATTTCAGGAAGCTGTCAGGAGCAAGTATCACAGAAGTTATGACTAGCAGGCCTGCCTAAAGAAGATGTGAGAGAGAACTCAAGTTCAAATTTGGTTTATTTTATTTTATTGTAGTAAGAACAAAACATGAGATGTATCCTCAACAGGTTTTTAGGTGCTTAAAACATTATTATTAACTTTAGAATTTATTCATCTTTCATAAATGAAACTTTGTACCTGTTGATCAGCAACTTCTCATTTTCCCAAGTCCCTAGTCCCTGGCAGTCACCACTCTACTCTCTTTCACTACTATGAATTTCACTACTTTAGTATCTCGTATAAATTGTCCCGTGCAGGATTTGTTTTTCTGTGAGTGGCTTATTTAACTTGGTATAATGTCCTCAAGGTTCATTCATGTTGTCACATATTGCAGGATTTCCTTCTTTTTTAAGGTTGAATAATATTCCATTTTATGTATATGCCACATTTTACTTGCCAATGTATATTTAGGTTGTTTTCGTATTTTAGTTATTGTAAATAATGCTACAATGAATATAGGAGTACAAATATCTCTCTGAGATTCTCATTATAATTCTTTTGGATTAATTTGCCGCAGTGAGACTGCTGGTATGTAGTTTTATTTTTAATTGTTTGAAGAACCTTTATACTGCTTTTCATAGTGGCTACATTTGCTTTTACACTGAGAAATATCCCTAAACTTCTGAGGATCCAAGCAGCACACTTTCATTAAAATATTTACTTTTTGCAGCCAGAGAAATGAAACCTAGGAGAAAAGTACATTTAACAATTTTTTTTTTGAAATTTCTAAGGGCTTCACAAAATCTATTTGATCTGTCTTACTAACTACAGTAATAAAAACCAAGTTCACCAACATTCTGTTTTGAAATTTGACTTTCTTGAGATAGTTTAGTTCTAACTGTATATAAATTGTTTTACAGAGTCAATAAATCACTAATTAGTAGATATAATTAGTCTTATTTCTGAACTGAATAAACAATGGATCTTCCAACCCTGACATTTATTTGTGTATGGGAGCCAATTATAACAAAGTACATATGCTGGTATCACGTAAAAGTTGAATGAAATAAAATATATCATGAAAAAAACTAATGAGCTGTGCCTCATTAATTATTTTTGGTATGATATTTATTGCTAAAACTATATAAAAATGTTTACCTTATATTTCTTTTTGTACAAAATAAAACAAAAATAAGTTTTTAGAGTTTATTAATTTACAAACCCCTTTATTTATACACGTGCAGTTGTTTTCTTAATACTACTTATGCAAAATGACTTTTAATTGAACATTTTAAGAGATGATTGCAGATTCACATGTAGTGGTAATAAATAATACACAGAAGCCCTTGTACACTTTGCTCAGTTAACCCAGTAGCCACATTTTACAAAACTGTAGTAGAATATTATAATCAAAAAGTTGACATTGACACCATCTACTGGTCTTATTCAGGTTTCTCCAGTTTTATTTGAACCCATGTGTGTATAAGTTCTACATCGTTTTATCGCCTGGGTAGGTTCTTGTGTTCACCACCGCTGTCAGGATACTGAAAGGATAGATTTATTCACCTTTTATAACCATATCCACCTTCCTCCAAAGCCCGCCCAATCCCTAACCTGTGGCAATCACCAATCTGTCCTCCGTTTCGGAAATTTTATCATTTCAAAAATTTTATATAAATAGATAATAGCGTGTGAAATCTTTGGGACTGACTGTTTTTCACTCAGCATAAAGCCTCTGGAGTTTCATCCTAGGTTACATGCGTAACAACACATTCCTTTATTCTGAGTTTTCTGAAGTGTGTATGCAGCACTGTTTATTAAATCATTCACCCGTTATTACTGGGGCTGATTTCAGTTTCTGACTATTACAAACAAAGTTGCTGTGAACTTTAGTACACAGGGTTTTGTGTGAATATAAGTTTTCATAATTCAGGAATAAATGGCCGAGCATACAGTTAATGGATTGTATGTAAAATATATAAGAAACCTCAAACTATTTTACAGAATAGTCATACTATTTTATATTCCCAACAGTAATGTATGTTTGTTCCAGTCACTCTACATCCCTGTCAGTCTTTGGTGTCACTGTTGTTTTATTTTACCCATTCTGATAGGTATATAATGGCATCACAAGTTTTCAATAATTATGTTTGTGGTCTTTTAGTTTTGCTAAGAGCCTTACTCTATACTCTAAGCCATAGTAATAGATTGCCAAGGAGAATTAAAAAATTATATAATAACACAATCCTTGTACAAAAATAAGATAATTTTATAATTATGTTTAATAAACATAATGGTTCATTTCTTCTCTGAAATGAGAACATTTATTATTATAAATACTTCATAAGCTAAGCTTATTTCATTTATTTATTTTTGTGTATCTTCAGTCATTTCTTGGTACACTTGTAAAAACTGTTATACCACATATTGTGCAGATATATTTTAACAGTATAAACATACTAACAAATATAAAAACTGTTGCAAAGCACTTGTATTTCAAATTAATATGAGCTTTCAAGCCAGCTTTCATAGATAGGGCATATCTAATCAAAATACTTATTTAGAGGCCAGTCATGAAGTAAGCTACTCTTCTATTTATATTGGGTTTTATCTTTTCATATATATTATCTTACTTGATCTTCACAACAACTCTGTAAGGAAGTCATGGTGTTTTACAAATGAAGAAATTCTGACTATATTGCTAGTTAGGTCTTGTTTAAGACTGCAGGGCTAATAATGGCCTGATGGTAGAACTGTGACTGGGATCCATGTCTAATCTGGATCCATGTATTCTGCCTAGTGAAAGCAGAAATGAATACACAGACACTGGGTAAATAATAAAGTCCATGATTAATTTTAAAGGCTAATGCTTGCCGTGTGAACACTCTTTTATAGCTAACTTCAAATTGGCATTAAGTGCTGTATTGTTATGATTCAAAACATAGCATTCTCTAGCAATTTACTTCGAATTCAGCTAGCATTTATTGAGCTACTAATATGAGAGGTGCTCTTTTAGGTTGTACTATATACATCCAAATATTAATTAATTTTGATGAGAGTTTGCTACGAGTTTTAAAAATTGTTGCCCCAGACCCAGGTAGCCAGTTTGTCTTTCAAGAGTTATATCTTTTTATTAAAGTTCAGAGACAGTCAGAGTGGGTAAATTATTGTTCAAATAATGGTCAGTTGAAAACATCTTGTTCTTACACAGATAATCAGCAAAAGTGGGTTTATAAAATTTCATTTCTCTTTGCTCAGTATTGCTCTCCTCTATAGCTTCAGTTTCAGAGACCAAATCCCATAGTTTTGTTAATGTATACTAAAATATATAATAAGAAAAATCTATTCAATGTAAAATTTTGATGATCTATCTAAACTATTTGTCTTTGCTGACTAAAAGGGAACTATATAAGATTTTATCAAGAGAAGTCTTTTAGGTATCAGGTTATATTTTAGCGATCACTGATTTAAAGTTATCTATATTCTATAAAAATAAAGATATGGGGCTCCAAGTGTGGCAGTCTGTCAATCTTGACACCTTCTGTCTTTCACTGTCATGGTCAGTTCTTCACTAAGTCCTATTGATTCTTACTAAATGTCTCTCAAGGTCTGCTAGGTCCTAGATGCTTTACCACCTCCCCATTAGGCCACAGCATAACTGCAGTAGCCTCTTGACTGGGTCTCTTCCAAATCCTCTTCCCCACTCCAGCAAGAGTGTTTTAAAATGCAAAAGTAATTACGTTCCTTCTCTACTTACAATCTTTCAAAGGTTTCCTATTGTCCTTGGTATAAAGTCCAAACTCTGGCACCGACTGAGGGTTTTGTCATCTTTCTAACCACATATCTTGCCACTTTTCCTTCGCTATAGACTTCCAGCTTCCCTGACTTTTTCCAGGTTTTCTCATGGCAATCCCCCTTCCTGGATCACAATCCTTTCAGCCTGCCTAACATATAATTTGATTTCATTAAAGTTTTTCTCTGCCCCCCATAGGCTCTCAAAGCACTCTGAACTTTTGTCATGATGTTCATATACTATACTATGCTTGTTGTTGTTGTTTCGAGATGGAATCTCGCTCTGTCGCCAGGCTGGAGTGCAGTGGCGCGATCTCGACTCACTGCAACCTCTGCCACCTGCGTTGAAGTGATTCTCCTGTCTCAGCCTCCTGAGCAGCTGGGACTACAGGCATGTGCCACCATGCCAGCAAGCTAATTTTTTAAATTATTGTTATTTTTATTTTTAGTAGAGACGGGGTTTCACCATGCTGGCCAGTCTCGACTCGAACTCCTGATCTCAGGAGATCCACCTGCCTCGGCCTCCCAAAGTGCTGGGATTACAGGCATAAGACACCGCACCCAGCCCCATATACTATATACTATGCTATGTTTACTTGCATTTTGGTCTTCCTCCACTGTCCTGCAAGATCTCTCAGTGGGAACTAGCTCTGTTTGTTTAGTGCTGCAGTTTCTATGTCTAGTGCAATGACTGGAGTATGATCAACGTTCAATAAATAACAATTAAATGAATAAATGACGGGAAAAAATCTGCACTTACATACTTTTTTTCTATCTCTTTGTTGTCAATCAGAGGAGGCATGACTTATTAATAGCAGCCCTTAGATTGAAGGTGAATAGATTGACAAAATCTGAGTGATCACCACTGTGCACAATCACATTTCATCATAAACAAGTGTTAAGTAACCCCTTAATACTTTTGTATCAGTTGGACTGTAGAGCGACAATAATTAAACCATTAAATATTTGCCTCATATCCTTTCTTTCTATATGTAGGATTGGTAAGTAATGTAGATCTTAATATAGAATGTTTAGCATGAACAATATAGGCTGGGCGCAATGGCTCATGCCTGTAATCCCATTACTTTCTGAAACCAAGGTGGGCAGATCATTTGAGGTCAGGAGTTTGAGACCAGTCTGGCCAACATGGTGAAACCCTGTCTCTACTAAAAACACAAAAATTAGTCAGGTGTGGTGGTGGACACCTTTAGTCTCAGCTACTCAGGAGGCTGAGGTAGGAGAATCACTTGAACCCAGGAGGCAGAGGTTGCAGTGAGCCGAGATCATACCACTGCACTCCAGCCTGGGCAACAGAGCGAGATTCTGTATCAGTAAAAAAATATAATAATAATAATATAATGAATAGAATGAACAATATAAATATTTTCAGACATATATTGAAATAGACATATCTTGAAATATTTTCAGACATATCTTGAAATAGGCATATCTTGAAATGTCAGACATATCTTGACATATCTTGAAATATGTTTTCAGAAAACATATTTATACACTAATAAATTAATAAGCTATCTGATTTGGTCTTTTAAGCCTTGAAAAATGTTGAATAAGAATCAGTGAGTTGGTGTAATCACTTTTTTTTTTAACATGAGTTTCCTCATTAAATGCTTTCATAAATTCTTGTCATAACTTGATCAAATTGTAGAGACATGTAAAATTATCCTTCTTTTAAATGCACTGTCTTTTACAAACACAATTGTTTTAGTAACAAAAACATGTAAATGTAATTTAACTAATTAGCTCTGTCTATAAGCAAATCTCGCAATAAAACATTTAGCTCCATCTTTAAATCAACATCTCAGCCTGCAGTCTTGCCATTCTTAACTTATTGTGACAATAAAATTTAATTAACATTACAATGATCATGTTGGCATTTTGGATGAGTGTGTTTGTTAGGATGAACTATTGATCTTGTATAGGCATAAAATTTTATTATGTTTACAGAGAAGTGTGGAAATCTTTAAGTGACATCAGCTTTTCTTATGTTGGATATTTGGTTCAAGCTGTCACTAAATAAAATTTGGTTTTACTAATACATTTTCCTGATTTTAAAAACCACATATATGTGCTCTGGAGAAAAGAATAAAGAGAAAAAAACAAAACAAACACCCATAACCCCATTACCCAGAGATAATGAATATCTTACTATGTATCTTTACTGCCTTAAATATACATTCTCTTTTCCAACTTTGAGGATATAATACACACACACACACATATATACACACACACACACATATATGTATCAGGTTATATTTTAGTGATCATTGATTTGATCATTGATATATATATATATATATGAACTTATTTCCTGATTAATTTTTTTTTGAGACGGAGTCTTGCTCTGTCGCCCAGGCTGGAGTGCAGTGGCGCGATCTCGGCTCACTTCAAGCTCTGTCTCCTGGGTTCACACCATTCTCCTGCCTCAGCCTCCGTAGTAGCTGGGACTACAGGTGCCTGCCACCATGCCCGGCTAATTTTTTTGTATTTTTAATAGAGACAAGGTTTTACCATGTTAGCCAGGATGGTCTTGATCTCCTGACCTCGTGATCCACTTGTCTCGGCCTCCCAAAGTGCTGGGATTACAGGCGTGAGCCACTGCGCCCGGCCACATTTTTCCTTTTCATGTAATATTTCTCAAAAATGACACTTTTGAAATGGCTGTATAATGTTTCATAGTCCTAATTTTGGTAAGTAAAGAGTTGCCAGTTTCTCCCATTTTAAAATAACACTATAGACATTATAAACAATATTAAAATAAGTCTGGAAACAGTTGATACATTTGACAAATGATTAATATCCTTAATAGATTAAAACCTTTCCAGGAACTAAGATAAACAGATGTCCTGATAGAAAAATGAACAAAATATAAAAACAACAATTGAAAATGTGAGAAGTGTTCATATTTAGTCAAATATATCCACACAGAATTAACACTTTACTATAATCTTTGACCATAAGCTTGGCAGAATTTAAAAACCATGTTGTTAAAATAAAGGAAAGAGAGCAGTTTAATAACAAGGTATGAATGCAACCTGGTAAAATCCCATTGATTTGGAAGACAAAGTTGCAGCCTCCCTCCCTTCCTCCCTTCCTCCTTTCCTCCCCTCCTCCCCTCCTCCCCTCATACCTTCCTTCCCTTCCTCCCTCCCTCCCTCCCTCTTTTTTTTCTTTCTTTTCTTTCTTTCTTTTGACAGGTGCTTGCTCTGTCACCGACGACTGAGTGCAGTGTCAAGATCATGGCTCACTGTAGCCTTGACCTCTCAGGTTCAACTGATACTCTCACCTCAGCCTCTTGAGTAGCTGGGACTACAGGAGCGTGCCACTATGCATGACTGTTTTGTATTTTTTTTGTAGAGAGTGAGTTTCACCATGTTGTCCAGGCTGGTCTCAAACTCCTGAGCTCAAGTGATCCTCCTGCTTCAGTTTCTCAAAGTGCTGAGATTACAGGCATGAGCCACCATGCCCTGCCTAGCAATATGTATTTTAAAAGGCCATTCTGATATTTTATAACTATATTCCAGGAAAATATTCTGACATCTGGAAAAATAAGACATTTATTTATTTTTTAACAATAGGAAAAACTTATGCTAAAGATATTTAAAATATCTAAAATATGGGATTAAATGGTTACATAAATATACTATACCAATACAGTTGATTAATATTCAGTCATTAAAATGGAATAATATGCATCTATTGTTCTTTGAAAACATTCAGATTATACATCAGAATAATTTTATTTTTTGTTTTTATGTATAAATACATTCTTATTTGTTTAAAATTTAGGAGGTTATTATGATAAAAACTCTGAAAAATTTCTTAAACTTTATCTTCCTCTGTGAACTGAGGAGTAAAAATCACAATTAGAGATGCTTAAAGAAGTTCTTTTAAGAAATAATTTTACAAACCTGCTCATGTTATTAAGTAAAAAATATAATACATATTTGAATCATTGGTTTGGGTCTGCTGTGGCTTAAGTAGGTATTATGAACCAGTCCCATGTAAATATCTGCCACATTAAAACAATTGAAACCCCTTTTTGGAGCTCTCTGTAGGCCATGAAATTTCTGTAAAGGTAATAATAGCTAATATCTAGGGGTTCTTACTATATGTGGGACATTAAATTCTAAGTACTTTATGTATATTAACTTGAACCTCACAGTAATTCTATATCATAGGTATCAATTACCCCCTTTTTCAGAGGAGGAAACCAAACCAGAGAAAATGTTGGTATCTTGCTCTGGCCAGAGAGTTACTGAGTGGCTAAACTTGGGTTTGAATCCAGACAATCTGGCATTAGAATCACTGAACTATATGGCTTCTTAAGTTAGGCTTTTAAAAAGCTTTGAGAAGCTTAAGTAACTGTAGAGGATCATCTCTGGATTCATTCTGAATTTTGGGTTGGAATGTGCTAATAGACTCCAGCAAAATACACATTTGTCCCAGATCTTTTAAGGATTCCTTCATTAGAGCATTTTAAAGGAGAATATTGCTAAAGTATTTCATTATTTTCAATGTTTTCCAGTCAAGTAGTTTCCCAACTGTTTCTATTTGAGCACATGTTTAAAGATCAGAATTTTTGGCAGCATATCTTGTATTAAAAAGACCCTAAAGCACATAAAACCATCAGTTATAATTAACACACAATCACCACTCCTATATAAGACTCTCATAGTATCTATAAAAGATTCACTGGTTATCCACTGGATTGATCTTCATGCTGTGTAAAAGAGTATAGCTGACCGGGTGCAGTGGCTCACAGCTATAATCCCATCACTTTGGGAGGCTGAGACAGGCAGATCACAAGGTCAAGAGATCAAGACCAACCTGGCCAACATGTCGAAACCCCATCTCTACTAAAAATACAAAATCAGCTGGGTGTGGTGGCACATGTCTGTAGTCCCAGCTACTCAGGAGGCTGAGGCAGGAGAATCGCTTGAACCTGGGGGGTGAAGGTGGAGGTTGCAGTGAGCTGAGATTGCGCCACTGCACTCCAGCTTGGTGACAGAGCGAGGCTCCATCTCAAAGAAAAAAAAAAAAAAAAAAAGAGTGTAACTGTTTGCTATTCTGTACTGTCATTAATACTCCCAAGACAAAGATGCTCGCACATAGCGGTAAGCGTAAAGGTATGATCTTTCCTTAGCATAGGCTTAATTCTTTTTTATTTTGGGACATTAGGTCAACAGGTTAATTCATCATCCTGATTCAGTATCAGCATCCTTTACATGACTCACCTCTATTTTCTGTTCTATTTATTTATTTATTTGATAATATAATCAATGTTTATAAGCCCACAGCCAATTGGAAAATATTATTATAATATATAAAACTTTATGTTCCTCCCTATTCTTTCACCTGCCTTTCTCTCCTATCCTCCACAAAGGTAATCACCATTTTGAAGTATTATTCAAAATCTGATAAAAAATTAAGAATAATGCGAGGATTCTACCTTGACTTTTTAGTAGATATATCAATTAAGGAGGAGACAAAGAATCCTACTCTATACTGCATTAGATAACTCAAGCACATATACTGCTATATATATAACTCACACATGTATATAGCAGACACTGCCATTACAGTATGGATACTCAGTTGTTAAGAATAGTGACTTTTCGATACTGTTTAAAATTTGGCAGCAAACCTGTGAAAGTTTTATGTTTTACTAATATATTCATATTATGCTCATTGATAATCACTGCTTGGATCTGGAAGTTGATGTTTAAGGCCAGTTGATCTTAACTTAGATTTGATCTAATTCCTTTCCTTCAGGTCAGTGTATCCCAAAGTCAAAATATGACTGGGAAAATGATTATTACATTACTGAACTGTATTTCCAAATGCAATGTCATTTCCTAAAGTTGCTTTGTGTATTTTTTCAATTCAGTTTTCTCTATGTCTTCATTCATGTTACAGGGCTTTCACAATCAAAATACTTTATTTTTATAAATTTTCTAGTGCTTGAATGAGATACTGAACTAGGTAAGTATAGAGAAA
This sequence comes from Colobus angolensis palliatus, assembly GCF_000951035.1. Lineage (NCBI taxonomy): Eukaryota > Metazoa > Chordata > Mammalia > Primates > Cercopithecidae > Colobus > Colobus angolensis. The sequence goes on from NW_012123487.1 coordinate 8,423,490, forward strand.
ATTATGAAAACACATGAAATAAGCACATGGAAGCATGTGGATTAAAATATTTAATGTAAGTAGCGAAGGGGTAGTAAACATCTTTTTTGATGTCTAATTCAAAGTGAATATTAATGGTCTATAAATTAAATTATGTTTCTAAAATGCACATTTTAAAAATCAATACTGATAGAATAATATTAACAGGAAGATATAAATGGTCAAGATGGTGGTCCAGTTTTATTATTATATCCGAGGCCTTATTTACTTGAATTTTCATGTTGACCAAATGGTTGATAATTCCTAGGCAAGAGATTAACATTATATGAGCAAGAGTACAATTATAATATTAACCCAAAATAATTTTCTCATTGTAAACTTAATATTTTTGATGCCACATTTAAAATATGAAATGAATTTTTTATTATTTTAAATTATCCAAATTTTGGAAAACATAGTTATAAGTATAATTTAGCCTAGAGTTTATTTCCTCAGGAAATGTAGTCCTTTGAGACTACATTTGCACATGAGACTGTTTTAGTTAGGGTGGGCTAGATGCTGTAACAAATAGAATTTAAAAATGTATAAGGACTCAAGCACAATAGAAAATAATATTTTAATCATTCACTAGTTTAAGGCAGATCCAGTAGCATTGGAGGTAAAGGGTATGCAAGTGGATTCTATACCACAGTCATCCAACAGCTCAGACTAATAGAAATTTTGCCATATTTAGCATTTTGACTTTCAAGGTTGCCTTACTTATCAGTCTCCAACTGGCAAAGGGGAAATAGGAGGCATTTTTGCATCTGGCCTAGAAGTGGAACGGATGACTTCTGTTACTATTTCATTGGCTAGTACTCAGACACATGTTCACACCTTACTGCAAAGGAAGCTAAGATATGTAGACAAAAATAATAATAATAATTATTATTTTTTTTTGAGACGGAGTCTCGCTCTGTCACCCAGGCTGGAGTGCAGTGGCGCGATCTTAGCTCTCTGCAAGCTCCACCTCCCGGGTTCACAGCATTCTCCTGCCTCAGCCTCCAGAGTAGCTAGGACTACAGGCGCCCACCACCACGCCCGGCTAGTTTTTTGTATTTTTTAGTAGAGATGGGGTTTCACCGTGTTAGCCAGGAGGGACTCCATCTCCTGACCTCATGATCCGCCCGCCTTGGCCTCCCAAAGTGCTGGGATTACAGGCGTGAGCCACTGCGCCCGGCCAGAACTGTTTTTAATATATGACCAACAGAATCTGCCACAGCAACATTCTTAGGGAAATTCTTGAGAAAGAGATTTTATTTCAGGGTCTGGCGGATCTAAGATCAAATCTTGATCTTTCTTGTACCAGCTGAGCAATCCTGGAAAAAGTATTTACCTTCTCTTTGTCATAATATATACATATGTATCATAGAGACAAGAACATCCACATACCATACTCTCACAAGCATTGTTGTGTGAATGCAATGAAGTAATGTAAATAAGGTGCCTAGAGTGTCTGAATGTGTGCAGCCAAAGGTGGTATGTTTTGTTATTGTTAAGTAATGATATATTATTATTTAATATATTATTATATCCTAAGTAAATTAATCCTCTCACCTATTTGCCAGCAAAGAATGCTCCCTCTTCAGTGGTTTTGATTCATATATGTAGAGTTTGCTTTATGGATAGACAGCTTTTATAAAAAGCTCCCTTAGAAATGAAGGTGGAATAGCTCATAAGGGTAATTTATTCTTCCCTATTGAAATAGGCGCTAACATTTTTGGTTTAAAGATTGGAACTTTTGAAAAACAGATTCTTGAGAAAATGGGACCCAAAGACACTTTAGTCTGTAGATAATCAAGGTCTGCCACATGGGACAGAATAATTTGAACAGGCCCAAGTAGGTTCAGGTTTGGAGAGAGCAGAGTGGCATATATAATGGTAGAAAAAAGAAAATGCAAGGGATTTGAGCCTTGCCAATTTGCCCAGGACTTGCCTTGGTGGCCATTATAACTCCCCTGGCTATCTTACTGCTTTCTCTGTCAGTCCTGGAAGACCTTAAAGCGTGAAAATAAAAGGTAGGGTGATTGCTGGGGAAGCAGAGTGCTACGAGCAGAAAATGATAGGGAAGCAGTCACCTCATAAATCTGTGATGACATCCTAAATCAATCTGTCTTAGAGAACATAATCTTAGCAGACAATATAATCTCTGCTCACAACTCATAGTTTATTGAAGTATATAGGTGGACCAGTAATGTAATATGATATAAAACACAATGCAAGCAATATGTGATTATTGCACAAAAAGATTTGCACAAAAAAAGGAGGGATTCATAAAGAAAGCATTTGAACTGGGTCTTGAAGGATGATTGGGAACTCATTCTCAGTGCTATTTTAGATTAGCTTACTATCGAATGACATTTTAATTTACTTGCTTGCATTAAATATCTCTTTGTCCAGATAAAGCATCTGTTTGCTATATTGAGTTCTGTATGTCTTTGTTATCTAACAGAATTTATTACCTAACAGGTCTCAGCAGAGAGGTAGATTTTAATAATGTTTGTTGAATGAGTTAAGACATACAATTCCTAAGTAATTTTGAACATTTATCTCTTTCTTGTATACCTTTTCTTAAATTTTAATTTTAGGAATCTTGGCTTCTATTCTTTTCTATGTTACATTTCCCTCTTGCCATTTTCCAGACTCATTTTTTAAAAGATTTCTTTTATGTAATAGGAGACATATTTTTGAGTTACCATATAATTGAGGCATGACTCAATAATTTAAATGGCTTAGATTTCTGTGAAGGGACTAAGGACATTGGTCTGAGTGATCCACAGTCATTCTGAGTAGTCTTGTGGATTAGGAGAAACAGAGATGCCTTTCCTTTTTTATCATTGATGTATATTTTATAGACTCTCTTAAAAGCCTTCTTTTTATATTCATTTTGATGGTTATGTGTCTATAGTAACCAATAAAATGTGCCAATAAAAACTGTAAAGATGGTGAATATTTCAAGTTCTGTTCAGTCATCTTAAATAGCTAAAAACTATGTCATTTACCTATAATCCTTTTAAATTAAAAATTTTGCATTGCTTATTTTGTTTTGTCAATTTTGGGAGTCTTGTTTCTGACTATGAAATAGAACAAAGACAATCATATGTAGATACTTTAAATTTACACATACCATATATAAATTTTTTATATACAATCCTACATAATATTATATGCCAATATAATATATTTATTAATATAATATATGTCAATATAATAAATATATTGACATATAATATTCACATTGCTGTACAGGAGAGACTTTGAAGAATCCGTAAGTTTACAGACAGTGCTGTTGGCGATATATCTATGAGGGCGTACAATGCAGAAGGTCTAAATATTTTAGTTTAGGGGTTAAAATTCAATTTGGGAGCTGATAAGGTTTTGCTTTGATGAGAGAACATATACTTAATTTATTTTAATTATAGTCTTCTCATTAAGTAAACATATTAAACATTAGCTATGAATAAAGCATTATACTAGGCACTGCTGACAGAAAGGTGACCAAAATAAATCTTACCTTAAAAGATATAGTTTACTATTGATAATGATTCATACTTCTGTTAATCATATAGACAATCAGAAAATTTCATAAAGCTTATTGTTCTAATTGTTGCACACGAAATTTAGCTGGAGTTTTAAGTAGAATGCCTAAAAGAAACAATTTTATTGGTACATTTTAGGATATCTGTTTTCTATTGATAAGCCATAAGATCTTGATGAGTTTGAAGTTGTCTGTGTTAAAGTAATAGAAATATTAGTTCATGGATGGTGGTCATTTATTAAGATGTAAACACAGCTGTGAAAAGGAACTGATGAGATTATATGCTGACTCACTTTCACATGTTTTAGGAGTCTCATCAGAGATCGAAATGTGTCTACATGAAAGGAATTGAGCATTTTTAGATTTGTTATAAAACCGTGAAAGTAACTATTTTTATTTAACCAATTCTGCATAGAATATTCACAATAAAACTTTGCTATATATAAAGTAAGACCTTTGGATCATGAAAACAGTTAATGTAGTCCCTTTTTTGAACTTTAGCCTTCCTTGTATCTGAAAGTATAAAGCTTAAAGAGGAAAAAATAAAAAGACTTACGGAAAATATCCGACACCAATGAAGAAATTAAGGAAATATGATGTCTTTTGAGCAGTGTCCTAGAGAAAGTGTTCATAAATCCATCTGAAGAAAAATGCATATGTATTAGATATTATAATCTTCTGTTTCAGTGAATTACATTTTGTAATCCCTCATTATATATTGAAGGACATAGCACAGCTTTCCTTTCTAGCATCTAGGTCACCAGTGGTATTTGAGCAATATAAATGAAGCAAAAGAAAAAAGAATAGATGTCCTGAACATATTCTTTTGGCAGAATTGTTAGCTGAGAAAGACCTTATATATTGATTTTTTTAATGTGTGTAAATTCCCCCAGAGATAACAGGTGAAAAATGATTTTATTATTTAAAACAATAACAAGAAAAACAAAATTAAATAAAACTTGATATTTAGAATGTTTCTTAGTCTATTTAAATGGTTTTATACACTCTTGAATAATACTTAAAGTACTAATAAATGAAGTCCCTGCCCTGAAGAGGTACAATGTACAAATCCTTAATAAACTCAATAACAGTGAAAATTTCTTTTGTGGTATGACTACATTTTAGATATGTTTTAAATGAAAATTCCTGAGATGTTACGTTTTAATTTACAGATACATAAGTTATTTAAGATTTTGCATTTCAGCTTTTCCTCATTTAAAGCAATACATTTCTCTTTCCAGCCTCTTCAACTTGGTTATTATATTACTAAGGAGGAAAATCACTTATTCTCTCTGAACCATTCATTTTTCATTGGTGACTGAGGGCTATTTCTTTTATTCTAGAGAGCACAGCAGAGTCTAGAGCAGAGTTTTTTTTTAATAAGACAGACCTGGGTTTGAGTTATAACTCTGCACATGAGTTATTATACATTTTAATAACAGCTGAATTTCACCTTTGTCTTATGTAAAATTACTTGTTGTATGTTTTTGAAAGTTAGCAATCACATGAAGCTCTGAATATAATTTAGAATCATACACCCAAAAGAGAGCTAAATTTTAATATAATGCCAAGTATACAATATATGCTCAACAAATGATTACTAAAATAATTTTAATAATATTAATATAGTGTGGACTAGAACACAAATTCCATGGAGACTTATAAATTTTGCTCACTGTTTTATTTCCAGTGCCTGAGAGAGTGCTTAGCAAATACAAAGTGTTCTATATTTGCTAAAGCATTGTATAAAGGAGAGAGTGAGTGAGTGAATTCTTTTATCCCATAGAGTGCTGATTGACCAGAGAGTTGAAAATTTTTCAGACTTTCTTATGGTAACTGTAAGCACAACAAGAAAATAAGGAAAATATTAGACGTAGTTTTGCTTTGGATATGTTTTCAGGCTTTACTAATGTATACTTTGAATTCTAAGTAAAATCAGCAACTTTTGAACACTGATCTCTACTTCTAACACAACATGCCTATATATATGGTCTATAGTTGTTTTAGAGGTAGCATAATATTTTAGTGAATACTCATTTTTAATATATGTATTTATTTTAAAATCATACTTTTTGTCTCCTCTTTTAGCCTATTGGATAATCATTATGTAACTACATCACATTTACCAAAATGTAAGAGGGGTTTGCTAATGTTATGCTGGAACATCAGACTTAGGCACTTGATTGTGAAACTGCCACCTGAAATTTTGAGATTTTGCCCCATAAAGGTGGTTCTGACCAACCTGCCTAACCTGTAGTCTATACACTTTCTCACCGGTTTCTCAGATCACATAAAAGCTGCCTATTGACTTGTAAAGCAGGTAAAAATTGCAGCATATGAGTTGAATAATATTTAGAGATGCCTTGTTCAGTTATTTAGGTTGGTCCATTTCTGGTTCAGATTCTTCTTTGTTAGAGAAATCTAGCAGCCATCTAATATTTTGAAATTAGAAAATAAAGTTCTTTTCATCAACAATTTTGTGGTACAAAATATGTCAAGGCTCTCAAGATTGGCCCTAATAACTGTCTGTTATTCTCAGCATTGTGTTTTAATGTTCCATAATACCTAAGAGTGTATGTACATGTATGCCCACAATGATATTTCTCAAGAGAGGAAGTGAGAAAGATATCCCATGAAATGTGACATTTCTTCTGCTTCTAGGTTCAGTCCATTTTTTTGATGCCTGACTTTGTCCATTCCAGTCTACCCTTGACAACCCTCTGGAGGAAAATGTCCATGATTTCTTTAACCCTTGTTTTTATCCTTTGTGCTCTGGCTGCTCAAAATTCCTCTCTTCCCAGTTCCAGGTATATCATCAGGAATAACTGAGAAGAATAGAACCATTCTTGAGGCATTTAGCCTGTATGTGTTTAATGCTGGCTTCAAGATCCTCCTATTTAGCAATTCTTCCCTTTCAAATCTAATTATTTGAAAGCTATATGCTTTGTCCTATTCTGACCACTTCAAATAAAACGCTTTAGGAAGAAAGTCTTTCCTGATATCCACTTTATCTATTTCAAATCATGTAACAAGCAGTTAGTACTTCTGAGTTACAGCTACTTCCAACAGAACTAGAAAAGCATTTACTTCTTCCTATTTTAATAAATTCTCTGTATCTTTTTATAAAACTCTAGTTAGTGCAATCAGATTAGTCATGAGCTTACTGATTACCCCTCAGCTAAGTATTTAACACCCATTTCAAATATCAAGGGATCTAAATGGAAGCATTATATTCTCTCTAACGGCATATCCAAGAAAGTATTTGCTTGCAATATGTTATAATATTTCAGAAAATCCAAATATTGATATGACTTCTAGGTGGTGAGCCTCAAGAGATCAGAAGACTTGGTCTTGAGCATGGTTTCTACACACACCTAATTAATTATACAGTGCTCTGAATATAGTATGTATGCAACCACCTTTGCTGTTAATCATCTTTGTTACTGAGTTGTTCACATTAACCAAAACAAGTGTACTTTTGAGAAATCAAAGCATATGCAAAGGGATATAACACACAATTATCTCACAGAAATTTTAGAATAAAGTGAATTCAAAACGTTCAAGATTCAAATGTGTTCTAATTGGTAGGGCATGGTGGCTCACACATGTAATCCTAGCACTTTGGGAGGCCAAGGTGGGTGGATCACCTGAGGTCCGGAGTTTGAAACAAGCCTGACCAACATGACAAAACCCCGTCTCTACTACAAATACAAAAATTAGCGGGGCATGGTGGTGCGTGCCTGTAATCCCAGCTACTCAGGAGGCTGAGGTGGGAGAATCATTTGAACCCGGGAGACAGAGGTTGTGGTGAGCTGAGATAGCACCACTGCACTCCAGCCTGGGAGACAGAGCGAGACTTTGTCTCAAAAAAAGAAAAAAAAAGTGTGTTCTAATGCAAGAGGCAGACTGTATCAAAGTAAGACTTCAGTTGAGATAGAAAGTACCAAAACCTTATGGTGAATTCCAGACATGAGGCCCAAATTCTTGAATGCTGCTGTATGCATTCTTGCTTTTTGCTTCTTGTGACTTTTGGCACATTAAAACTATGCTTGATATTAGCTAAAATTCAGCAAAAGGCTAAGGGTTTATTTATAGTTAGCTTTGTATCCAGAAAATAAGATATTATCATGTTCCATACACCAAACCAAAGAGATACAAATAACCATACTCCTTTGTAGATAGATACATATAATGTCTACCTTCAGAAGTATTTCTAAACTGAATGAATTCAGGTTATTTTATTTGCTTGATTTTTAATACTAGAAGGAAAAAAAACCATAATTATGTATGGTTAGAGTATCCCCCTTTCTTCCAAAATGAGTGGTCAGCTTCATTCATTCAGTCATTTACTGTTTACTTAAGGATTCATTGAAAATTTATTAAGAACCTGTTACAGCCATGCCACTATGTAAGAAATATACAGATGAATAAGACAAAATCATTACTCTAAAGGAACAGTAGGAAGATAATCAGAGAGATACACAATTTCAAGACAACTTAATGACCTCTATATTAAAATATATGGTTAGTATTATGGAAACAAGGAAACACATTTGCATAAGGGGTGGTAATTTAATTCTAAAAGAACAAGGAGAGTAGTGAGCTTATTCCAGGTAGAGGAAGTAGTGTTGCTTGCAATAACAAGGCAAGTTGGGATGAATGGTACAAAACAAAGTGTAGTTGGGGCCTAGATCTGTTCATTTTGTGCTAGGGAATTTGTCCCATAGGAGAAGGTAATGAAACTTATTAATGGATTTTTTTTTTTTTTTTTTTTTTTTTTTTAGAAAGGAAGTAGTATATTTGCTTTTACAAAACAGAACTCTCTTGGTAGTGTGGAGAATGAATAGGTGGCTTTCTAATTGTTCATATATAGAGAGGGAAATAAATTTAAGGTCTATTTGGCAGCTTTGATTAACAGGGTATCTTGACTCCTGGTGTTTGTCTTAAGGACATAAGTAGATGATTGTACCGTTCCCCACCCAAACCTGGAGAAAGAATGAGAGATTCTAGGATGTATGTGGTAGGTTAGTATTTGATGTGCCTATGAGACATCATGGAGAGATAATACAAATATTTTATGGCAACTGAATATAAGAAAGAGGTTTGGGCCAAATATAGAAGTTTGGCAATAAGTGTTTACCTAGAAGGTGAATCCTTGGGAGTTGATAAAAAAACATTCAGTTCTAAAAATACAAAAAAGTGTGTGCGTGTATATATATATATATATATTTTGTATTTTAAAAGCTATCAAGTGATAAAGGATGAGAGACACAGAAATAAATTTAAGGATCAGGATCAGAAGACTTAGGGAGAGGAAGACACAGAGAGAATGACTGGTCTTAGCTGGTAAGATAGAGAGTGACTGTCTTACCATTTTGGCAAATATGGAAAATATGGGTATTAGACAAGGCTACTTTTATAAAAAGAAATATTAGCAACTCAGAGGTTGTTTCTTAATGTGGATAAAACAATGATCTGCCTATATGTAAGACTGTGAAATTTTGGATATGGAATAATTTAAAATCAAAATGTTCAGTATATAAATTCTGTTTCGGTGTTTTATCTGTTGTTAATTGCTTTTACTTCAAATATAGGATAACTGTTTTCTCCCTTCTTTCTACCTGAAGTTTATAGGAATATTATAGATTTTTTGAAAAAGTCAAAACAAAACAAACAAGACCCACATAACTACCTTTTTCTCTTGTGATTGAGGGATTGGCATCTTTACTATTAACAGCAACCAGAAAGGTAAAAATAAGAATAATCAAAATTTCAGTTCTCAAAATTATTTCATGAGTATGAACTAGATTTGGAAAATAAACTAGGTTTCATTTTGGTTTATATCAAGAAGAGAGTTGCTTAATTTGTACAGATAAAGGTGATCGTGTATGGGCTTGTTTTAATCTTTAAAGGGGATGCTGACTCACATAGATAGACAGATAGGATTTTCATAGCTTATTTAGAAAGGAAAACGTGCTTTGTCCAGGAGTGAGGAGTACATTCAACATTGTTGTCCACTGATTTCCTCCTGGGAATCCTTTGGTAAAAGCGCTATATTCTATATATTTGGATATCTTTATCAAAACTCCACACCACCCAGGATTTATTTTAAATATAGAATTAAGGCTAACAGGTATAATATATTTAGTCAACATGCTGAAGTAAATCTTGCAGAAAAAGCATTTTTACAGCCATTGACTACAGTTTTTAAAAGTTAATTTGTCAGCCTGAGATTCATCACAGCTGAATCAGGTTACTTACGTCGTTTATTTGCATTAAAGTGTAATCTTCCAGTTAGTTTGCAAACACTTGAATTTTTCTGTCATAAACATGAAGATTGCAGCTACACAAACAATTCTCTTTTATTTCTCTTTTAAAAATAACATATTATGGAACATCTTGTAGGGTAGTAGTTATAATGTATATATATTCATTCCACAAACGTGGAATTTAAGAACAACAATTCTATTCTTCCTTTTGCATTTACAACATTCTCTCATATTGAAATTCACTCTTGAAATTTAACTTCCAGATGTTTTCTTAGGAAAATCCATATTGGTTCCCATTATCTTTAGAAAACTAACTTTAGGTGGAAATGAATGGTGAAAATGAATGCTGTAATTATGTCATTACACCAGCACAAATTATTGCCATTTTGAGCTAAATATGGTTAATTTTTTGCACATATATTGCTATTTTAAATAGTTATAAAATTAAAATGTAGCTATTTAGTGGCTTCAGGCTGATAAGAGGAAATCAAATGAAGTCTTTGGACATGACCTTTTCCTAAGTTTCTCTGCTAAAGTCATGTCACAGTAGTTTCTACATTTCCACAGGAATTTGTCTCTTTGGAAGCAGAATAGTAGAAAAGATGTCACAACCCTTTGCCTCCTTGCCCTAGACCGCCAAAGAGCCCCTTTTCTTATATACTCCCTCCATCACAACAAGGAGAGAGAAAAATAACTGAGGTTAACTGAAAAGGGTAATTTGGTGCTCTGGGTAAGATGCTGGAAGTGATCCCAGTAGTAACAGGCCAGTCTACTTGTCTTAAGTCACTGCTTAAAATCTGGACAAGAATTTTGATGAGGTGTTACAATAATACTGTAACTCAATCTGTCCTCAAATTGGTCTCATAAACTTCTACAGATAGGGTCACAATTGCTGTCACTTACTTTTTATGATGTTTCGCTTGGAGGAAGGAAAAGCAGCTTCTGTGCTTATTAAGAGTTTGTAGCCACTGGATCTGGAAAGTATTAATAGTACCTCTCATAAACTTTAGGACACCTTTATTCTAAAATACAACATAGAGATACTGGTAAAATATATACAAGTCCATCAGGAGTAATATTTATAAAACTTCGTGCATGAGATCAAAAGCAATTTAATTGAAAAAATGTCAAGCCAGCAATGACAATGGGTAATGCAGTGTATTCAGAGTTCTGTAGGACATTGGACATGTAAAACTGTGGTCCTTAATATTAGTCTGTGATCAACTAGGAAGCCATGACATGTGCCTAAGTAATCATAATAAATATAAAAATAATTGTTTTAGATAACACAGATAACTAAAGGTACTTTGTACTTGCTGTGACTTCAACCTGAATTGTGCCTCCCAACTACTGGAAAAGCTCTATCTTTCACAAAGTTTTCTTCAGTTTTGTTCTTAGCATTCTTTTTTCCTTCCTTGAATTCCTGAAAGCTAGCAGATTTAACATCTAAATGTTCGGTATGCTTTGTCTCTTGAAGTGAATTTTAGCTTCCTGAGGTTAAACACTGCATGTTAGAGTTATATTTGTATCCACCACAATATCCGCTGAAGTGTCAAGCATAAAATGATTGTTTAAAAGATTTGCTAGTTAATAGACTACTAAAACATTCAGTCATATTTTTCACAAATTAGGGAAAAGTTTGATAATCTTGTTTCTTTCCTTCTTTCTTTTGAATGAGTAGAAACTTCTAAGAAATGTGAATAAATAGAAACTTCTAAGAAATAGGAAAGAAGTAAATCTGTGCCCATATTCTTAGAATTAATCAGTATATTTTTAATAAACACAATAGTTTCTTCATAAACTACTTGTAGGGTGTAGGTAGTTAGACAAGTTGATGGTTAATTGGTAAGACATCTGGGAAAAGGAAATATGTTAGGTCTTTATTACATTTTATATAATATAAATTCCATGCAAAATTGTGGCTGTTGAAAATATCAGACTATGGAAAAAGGTAAACACACTTGATTTATTATTTTTGAGTATCTGAATGGGTAACAACTTTCTAATTTAAAAATAATTGAAAAAGTTGATAGTTTTTATTAACTACATAAAAGTCAAAATCACTACATCCCAGTATAAAAAACAGTAAGGCAAAAAAAAAAAAAATGCCACTTGTTTGCAGAAGGAGACATAACACCCTCAATATTTAAAAGGGTTATAATATTGTAAGTAAAATACTAAGTCCTGAATGTATTGGGAAATAAAATGTACGGAAAAATTCACAAAAGAAGAATACAAAAAGAAAAAAACATGATAAATTGTTTAACTTCTTTAGTAATAAAATAATTACAAATTATGATTAATGTGATATACTATTTTTCTGCTATTAAACATCTATATTAAACAAGTAATGATGTAGGTGTTAGGGTAGAACAAATACTGCTGTTATTCATGTAATCTAGAAAACACTTTGCAAGTGTCTGTCTCAAGTGTTACAATGTAGAGTTCTTCATTCAAATATTTTCCTTTTAATGAATCATTCTCAAGGAAAGATTCAGAAATTCAGGGAAAACATACATATAAATTAAAATATTCATTGAAGAGTTCCTAATACTAGATACATTTACAAACAACCTGAACTTATAGTAGCACAATGTGAAATATATAAATATATATGCAATTGCATACTATATATTGTCATATTGTAAAGTTGTTTTATTGCAGAAAAAAATACACATTTTTACATAGGGTTCATAAAAATATTTCTCAAGTTTTAATATGTGTATATGCACATGTGTTTATATAGTATATATACATGCATGTATAATATGAGTATATATTATATATACATGTGTATGAATATATGTGTATAGCATAAATATATACTATAAATGTCATAGGTGTATGTGTGTATATGTATATGTGTGTATGTGTATAATAATATATATGTTTTTATGTGTGCATGTGTATAATATATATTGTATGTGTATAATATATATTTGTATGTGTGTATATGTATATATATGTGTGTATAATAGTATATATTTATAATGAAATGCAGAATCTGATTTAGTAGGCCTGCGGAGGTGTCTAAAATTCTGTATTGCTAACAGACTCCCAAGTGATGCTGTTTCTTCTGGTCCATAAAGAACACTTTGAGTAGTGAGGATCTACAGAATATCACACAGGCACTGAAGTTATATGGGAAACTTTTTAATGTTAAGGGGAAAAAAATAATGACATCATATAAAGTTGTAATATGTAAAACAGATTTAACATAGGTTAGTTCTGGGTAGTTGAAATATCAAAAAATAATTACAATTCTGAGTTTTGACTTTATCAAGACTTGGTTATCTGTGAGGGTATATAATGCATTTATGAATAAATTTATTTTTGTTACATTAATTTTAAGTGATGCCTAGACAGCTCAACTGGATTTTTACTGGGGCTCTGATTTCTTTTTTCTGGTCATAATATGATTCTGTCATGAATAAATCTAATAAGGCAATTGGAGACATGACTAATTACTTGGCAGAGAGCCCAATTTTAACTCAAAATGGTTGGTTTGGTGGCATTTGAAGACATGCTGCAATTGCTTGGAGAGTTAAGAAACTTTTAGCTTAGAGGAGAAAACATGGAAAAAGTAGTAGTATCTTTCTCACCACACATAAACATGTGATAGTGTCACTTATTTTTCTTTATGGTTTTCCCAAGTAAATAATACCACACAAGACAGTTTGGAAACTGGTATACAGATGAAAAAGGCTACATTTAGATTACCTTTAGGGCACCTTTCCAATGCAGAGTGAAAAATACCTCTGTCGAAGTGGTTACTTAATCATGTAGGTACAACTGAACTTTTTGAGCTAATCTTTGACTTTTTATCTAACTTTTTGAACTGATTCATTTACTTTTTATAAGACTTTGGTTTGGTAATTTTGAATTAATTAGGATAATTTGAATCATTTTTCCTGTGAAATATAAATAATGTTTTAAGTTTGTTAGCATTTTAAACAGGAAAAAGTAAGCAATAATTAAGTTAAAATGTGATGTGGGAAGACATTTAACTATGAGTTTTTTCAGTTAAGATACTATTGTTTTCTAAATTGTGGAAAAACAATCATTTTACCTAAAACAATGAAAACAAAAAAGAAACCTTCTATCTCCTTTGCCTTAGGAAATTTAGATTGCTTTAATTCTGACTACCCAATATATGATTTTGTGTTGTGAAATAAAGAATGGGCCTTTAACTTTGAAAATGTTATTTGAATAAACTTTAAGTAAATACAGTATATTTGATTCAATCTCTATAACCAAATGTCATCAATTGCTATGGGATTCCAGATGCAATGTTAACAATTATTGAAAAAGGGTGTGAGGTAGCAATTATAAATTATAAAGATGTATGCATTTTCAAATGCCTACAATTCTTGTGAGAAAATATATACATAAATACTCTTAATACATTAAAATAAAATTTTTTAATATAAATGAAATATGTTTAACTTAAATGTGTTTTTTTTAAATCAAGTATACTGTCTTAAAATAAATGAGCTGCATATCTGATACCAATTTCCTAAACAAAGACATCAGTTGTAAATCTGTTTTTATCACTTAACGTAACATCATACACACATATGCACACACACACACACACACACGCACAGACACACATACAGTCATTCTTCAGTATCTGGAGTGTTGGTTTCCATGACCTCCCATGGATACCAGAATCCATGGATACTCAAGTCCCTGGTATAAAATGGTAGTATTTGCATATTACCTATGCACATCCCATATACTTTAAAACATCTCTAAATTACTAGTAATACCTAATACAATGTAATTGCTATGTAAATAGTTCTTTTACTTTATTAGATATAGAATAGTGGCAAGACATAGAAGACTGTACATGTTCAGTACACACATATTTTCCCCTGAATATTTTCTGTTTGCTAATCATCAAGTCCACAAATGTGGAACCCATGGATATAGAGGACCAACGGTGTATATGTAGATGTGTGTCTGTTTGTGTGTGTGTATAATCACACAGCAGAGTAGCAGAAAAATATAAAATCATAAAATATCTTATTAAATGGCAGCTATAAAGAGACTTACTGTACTTAGACTTACCACTTGAACAACTCTTTAGCTTTTTGTATCTCTTCAGAGTAGAACCGAAACAGGTACTGGTAGGTGAGACTTTGGAGTACAATTATTTTGAATATTTAAAAATGCTTACCATGTTTTGTCTTTCAGTGCTTTCAACCTCCCATTGGTAGCATGGAAAACACACACACACACACACACAGAGGAGAAAGAGAAAAGAAAAATACATATGATTAAAAATTGAGTGTTTTTTTCTTCAAAATGTCATGGTAGGGGGATTAATTTTTTAGATTGTTTCTCATTGTGTCACTTTGGTTTTGTTATGATAATTTCCACTTCTTCTTTCATTTTCTTTTTTCCCATTGCCAAAAATAGTTTATTAAAGATAAAAAGCTGTGGAAATGGACTTCTTGGCAATAGATTGACAAAAAAATTTTTAAAAAGATCTTTCTGGCTCAAGATAATACTCAGTGATCATTCCCGATTAGACATTAGTAAAGGTAGTCTATACAAATGTTGGCTCTATTTCCATATTTTTTATAGATAACTTTTCATCATACCGCATTTATATATGGTACATTACATTTGTTTCTTATTTCATAGATATTTGAATAAAGGAGCTGTTTCTAAACTTCAGATGGCTGTGCATTTCTTATCACTGTGTGGTTACTGGCATATTGACAACTACTTTGTTGCTGTGTGCAAATGGAAAATCTTGTTTAAACATGAGCAAATGAACACAAGATAACTTAATAATGACTTTGAGGATAACTGTTACATGAGCTTCACTTATCTTTACTAATGCTTTGCTACAATTAGAATTTGTTCCCCTTCTTTAGATAATCAAATAAAATATATTACTGGAAAATTTCAGCTAGCATTTGAAGGTTTCAATTGTGAATTCACAAAAATTGAACACTGCACTTGAAGTTTTCACTCGTGAAACTAGTGGTAAATGAAAGTAGACTGATTATTTCTGCTATAAATGTAATGACATTTAAAATTTTTCAACATTACAAAAGAAAAAACAATTGGGGGCCATAATGATGAATATTAAAATATTTTAGAACTTCACCTAAATTCTGCATTTTAATGGAACTAAAATAATCAGTTTTAAATATTTTATTAATATCAGAAATTTAGCATAAATGGTAGTGCCTACTACTGCATGTCTGTGCAGAAATTTATAAATTAACTGGAACACTGATAATGCATATAATTTTGATCTGCTATAGACCATATGTTAGTATAAATGTACAGCACTATACTGAGTTAATATTGACCAAACTTCAGAGAAATATTAATCATGTAGTCACAAAGATAATAAAAAAGGTAAAGAAGATTGAATAAAAATACTTAGTTCTGAGTGAATTTGACCAGGGAAGGAAAAAAACAAAAAATGAGTGCTTTGAATGATGGTCTTCAAATTTTAGATGAAAACAACTCTCTCAAGGCTGATTTCCCAGAAGATGGTACCCCAGTATCTTTGCTGCAGACAAAAGGCCAATGGAGGATTATGTCATACATAAGAAAATATTTCTCGCTGTTAATAATTGCTGAAAATCTCAATGTTTCCTGATAGTGTGAGTACCTCCATCTCTAAAACAGGATTGTCAGATATTTTAATGCTCAATGCCGGGCTCTTTACCTTGCCAACGTGGACAAAGAACATTGGTTCTATTGAGACTTTTGAAGTTCTATATGCAGACAGCATATAGAACACTATTCTGTTCAAAGCAGCTCTTCTCTCTGTCTTTCTCAGAGAGAGAGAGAGAGAGAGAGAGAGAGAGAGGTACACAATGAAATTTCAGCCAGCAATGATGCATTAATGACAGTAGTCCCATAATATTATAATGGAGCCAAAAAATTTCTATTGCCTAGGGTCATTGTAACCATTTTAATATTGTGGCAACACCATGTGTGCTATTACCCGTGAAGACCTTCCAATGTGACAAAAAGAAAACAGTGATATTGATGATCCTGATCCTGTGTAGGCTGAGACTAATGTGTGTTTGTGTCTCTGTTTTTAACAAAAAAAATTAAAAATTAAAAAAATAGGAAAAAGCTTACAGAAGAAGGATATAAAAAAAGAAAATATTTTTGTACAGTTGTACAATGTGCTTGTGTTTTAAAGTAGGTATTATTACAAGAGAGACAAAAGTTAAAAAAAAAGCTTATAAAGTAAGAGTCAAAGGATTTTAAAAAATTAACCTTAAGGTAAGCTAAGGTTAAAATATTATTGAAGAAAGGAAAATATTTCTTATAAATTTAGTGTAGCCTAAGTGTAAAGCATTTACAAAGTCTACAGTAGTAGCTGTAGTGCCCTAGGCCTTCGCATTTACTCACCACCCATTCATTGACTCACCTAGAGCAACTCCTAGTCCTGGAAGCTCTGTTCAAGGTAGGTCCCCTAGACAGGGGTACCATTTTTTATCATCTTTGCTGCATTTTTATTGTACTTTTTTATCTTTAAATACACAAACATTTACCATTGTGCTAAAACTGGCTACAGTATTCAGTACAATAATATGCAGTGCAGGTTTGTAGCTTGGGAGCAATAGACTATCCCATATTGCCTAGGTGTGTAGAAGGCTATACCACGTAAATTTGTGTAAGTAAACTTTCTAATATTTGCACAATGGCAAAATTGCCTAATGATGCATTTATCAGAACATATCTCCATAGAAGAGCTATGCATGAGTATGTGTGTGTGTGTATATATATGTATACATACATATTTATTATATATTTTTGTATTTATTTGCCAGGAACATTTCAGGGCTTCCCAAACTTCAGTCATTTTAGTACTACCTCTATGATTTTACAATATTACATTAGATCTATATATTACAGAGTGCCTTAAGCAGTGGCACCAAAGGCAATGTCAACAAAACAATATCCATGTGCAATGAGTTAAGCAGGGGAGAAGATTTAGTGAAGGTTCTTTAATTTCTCCCCCAGTAATTCAGCCCAGAAGTTAGGTATAGACGATGAAATAAAGACAATGAAATAAAGACAGATGAAATAAAATTGTGTTTTCTCAATAGTTTGCCTGCTTCTTGTTCATTCTTTGAACATATAGGATGGGACTTCAAAATTTTCATGGAAAAATGAAGCTAGAAGATAAAAATGTAAGCTTTGCTTCTTGATAATCTCCATCAAGGTCAAGACACTTTTGTAGATGATGATACCCTAAAGAACCAAGGGTCCTAGGAATTTAATAACGTCAGTGCAGTCTTTCTTACATCATTAACTTAAGAAAATGAGTGTCTTTTAAAGATATTTTAAATTACTAAACAAAAAGAAGTCCAGAGGAGCCAAATCAGGACTGTAAGTTGGATGTCTAATGACTTCCCATTGAAACTCTCACAAAGTTGCCCTTGTTTGGTAAGAGGAATGAGCAGAAGCATGGTTATGGTGGAGGAGAACTCTGTGGTGAAGCTTTCCTGGATTGTTTTCTGCTCAAGCTTTGGCTAACCTTCTCAAGATATTCTCATAATAAGCAGAAGATCAAGAAGCAAAATTCTTTCCAGAAAATCAAGAAGCAAAATGCCTCGAGCATCCCAAAAAACTGTTTCCATGACCTTTGTTCTTGACTGGTCCACTTTTGCTTTGACTGGAGCACTTCCACCTCTTGGTAGCCAGTGCACTGAATGTGTTTTGTCTTCTGGGTCGTACTGGAAAACACATGTTTCATTTCCTGTTATAAGTGTTTGAAATTTCCATGAATGCTCTGCTCTTTTCTGCAGCTGATCTGGGCACAATGGTTTTGGCACCCATTGAGTGGAAAGTTCCTCCACTTTAATTTTTTTGGTCAGAATTGCATAAGCTCAACCAGTTGAGATGACTACGATGTTGGCTGTTGTTTCTATTGTCAATCATTGGTTTTCTTAAATTAGGACGTGAACAAGATGAATTTTCTTTTTTCTCAAAAGTGATGTGGATGGCTCTGCCACTGCAGGCTTCATCTTCCACATGGTCTTCTCCCTTCTTGAAACAAGTTATCCATTTGTAAACTGCTGATTTCTTTGGGGCATTGTCCAAACTTTTCATAAAGCATCAATGATTTCATCATTCTTCCACTGACGCTTCACCCTAAATCTGATGTTTGTTCTTGCTTCAACTTTAGCAGAATTCATATTCCTCTGATAGGGGCTCTTTTCAAATTGATGTCTAATCCTTCTTAATGCCTCAAACTATTTCCTGTTCAGACATGATATATCAAATTAGTATGACTTTATTTCAGTACAAAACTTGAAATACCTCCATAGCTTTTTCATAATATTCATTTTCCATGAACTTTTGAAGTCCCCCTTATAAGAAAAACTGTAGACTGCTTTCTTCTAAGAACTGTAACATCAAGAATCAGGTAATAATCCACATTTACACTCTTAGAGATGTAGTTGCCCAGCAACTTGCTGTTGATGTAACTTCTAAACACAAACCACACAAATAAGTGGTGTTAGTGAGAAAAGTTGTATTAATGGTAGAATTGTTGCATTACAAATTTGTTTGTTGTTAAAAGATCAGGCAAGATTAGGTATCAAATAACCGTTCTTCATTAGATGGATTTCACATTGATTTAGTTATACATGTAACTCTTTGATTCTAAGCCAATTGTTTCCAGCAAAACAGCCTAATAGTATTTATTGCCGTTAAGATATTTAGCAGTATTATATTACTGTGGTAGTACCATAACTAAACTTTGGGAGATTTCTCTCCATAGTCTGAGACTTCTGTAAGATTTGTCATATACATGATATTTATCTAGCTTGGTTATGAGGTATGTGTTTTATTAGAGTAAATTAAGAATTGATTCATATGAGGCTATCTGACCTATAGTTAGGTTTATGTTGCAGGTCAATATATTCCTGTAACAAAGACTTATTACATAATCATTGACAAACATCTTTCATCATGTATTAATTAATCCGGAAGAACATCATTTCTTCTCCGCTCCTTTTCCCCCTATATTTATTTCTAAAGATCTTCTCAGTAACATCTACACTAATGACCCTCTTACTTTCCCCTTTCAGTTTGGGCACCATCTGCTATGATTGTGCCACAGAGTAACTCAGTGACTAAAGAAAATTTTCTTGCCCCAAATCATATGCAGTTTTCTTTATTTGTTAGTTTCCAAAGCAGAGGACAAAATAATAGGTACCTTTCTAGAGGCCAAGAATGGAACTGACGCCATTCTTGTCGTTTATCCCATTTGTCTTATTGTGCTCTAGTTCTTCTTCTATACAACTATGTGTGTGTGTTTGTGTTTATATTTGTAACATTTTCAGTTAGACTGACTCATTAAAACTTGAAGCCTTCTAAAAACATGAATGATATGTGAAAAATGATAGAAAGAAATGAGCAGAAGGCACACGTGTGGTATACATACACACACATCATTTGCTTTTATGCAAGTTCATGCTTGGTCACAGAGAAATGCTAGGAAGAGATGCACATTAACTTTTTAGATTTTTGGAGGTTTTGTTACTGTTGCTATACCATAATGTGCTGTTTCCTTAATATTTTTGTTATTTATTATTTCTATATTTATTTTATGGATTTTTAGTTCATCATCAATTTCTTTCAAAGTCAAAATAGTCACCGTTAAGGTCTGAAATATTTTAGCCATGGATGTAATATAATTTACAGCATTATTATTGGTATTTTAAAAATTAGCCACTGAATAATGTCTGCCTATTTTTTATGTATAAACGTGTGTTTGCAGTAATTACATGTTTTATGTCAAATCACAGTAGCTATATATGTGTATGTATAGGTATATGTATATATATCCATTGATTTTATTGCCTTTCAACCATCTCATATAAAGTAGAACTATGACTTGATACCTTAATACCTCTCATTTTATATCCTTTTCACTTTTAAAGTTATTTAAATGGCTACAACATTATTCTTAGTACTTTAATTATTAATTAATTTGCTTAACAAGCTATAGTAACTGCTGTAAAAATTCTGAAATAATCCTTGAGTAAATGGAAAACCACACAATAATAATGAAAACTGTAACTATTATTATTATGATTGTATTCCCAGTTTCATTAACTGCAAAAAAGGCTCCTAAAAATAGTCATTGCTATAATCTGATTAATAATTTAACAAGAAGTATTATAGGAGTTTATTACGCTCTCCTCACAAATCAGTTCAACTGAATTCAAATTAGGCTCTTTCAACTTAGCTGTGCAGTGTTCAACAAGTTGCTAAAACTCTATACTCTCTATCTGATCTCTAAAATTTGGATCATATAATGATACTTTCTTGGGCTTATTTTAATTTTATTTTTGGTGTTCTATTAGATAAAGTATATAATGATTTACAGAGAATCTGAGATATACTAACCACTTAATAAATGTTATTTAGTGTTGTCATTAACCTCATCATTATCATTTCTATTATTATAATCGTTAAGTACAAAAACTGTTGTTTTAATACATTAACTTTGGAAGTTTCTTCTATTTTCTATATGCAATTTACTGCTTTTTGTTTTTGCTCTTCAGTACAGTCTTAAACTTGCCCTGTTATGTACAGTTTTAATCTTGTCTTGGGAGATAATGATTGGGTGAATAAGACTGTTCAAAGCATGGGATGAGCATGAACAGTGGCATGGGAGAAAAAAGTAAAGAACTATAGACAGCTGGACATAGCTGAAAGGTTGACCAGAGATGTGGTCAGCCTTTTTTTTTTTGAGACAGATTCTTGCTCTGTCGCCCAGGCTGTAGAGTGCAGTGGTGCAATCTTGGCTCATTGCAACCTCCACCTCCTGAGTTCCAGAGATTCTCCTGCCTCAGCCTCCCAAGTGTCTGGGACTCCAGGCACACGCCACCACGTCCAGCTAATTTTTCATATTTTTATTAGAGATGGGGTTTTACCATGTGGGCCAGGATGGTCTTGATCTCTTGACTTCATGATCCACCACCCTTGGCTTCCCAAAGTGCTGGGATTATAGGCGTGAGTCACCGCGCCCAGCCAGGCATCTTTTTATGACAGGCTTTCAGAGCTAGGCAAAGGAAGCTTACATCTTTGTAGGATTTAAGGTCAACAAGGGGTTATTTGTCTTAGGCCAATAAAGGTCCTAATTTTGAATCGAATCAAATGTGGTATAGCTCCATATTTTGCATTGTGATGAAGACAAGCAATAGAGGGAGTCTGCTTATGAATTTAAATTCAATTTGCATCTGTGAGCCTAGGAAGGCCTTAAGTAACTGTTGAGAAAAAAGAGAGAACATAGCTATACTTTGTGTCTGGTGTCCTTGCTTTGAACCTAATATATTATCAATTAAGTAAGGAAAAGGGGGCTATGAGATTCAGGACTGGTTGGTGGAGGACTCAGTTCAAACTTGGCCTATTGCCATACAGCCTCTTCAACATTGTAAATAAGGCCCAGGTCGTCTTTTTTATGCTAATACCAGATTTTAAAAGTTTTAAAAGTAACATATTTTTACAGAAATTTAAAATATTTTATATACTCGTGCCATCTTTACAAAGTAGAAAAATATTTATAGTAAAATGAGCTTGCTACTAAATTGCAATTGTCCTTTGGGTCACACAAACCAAGTTCTTGCCTATGTAACACTTCATCACTTTCATGCATTTCTTTCTATCTCTTTAAGTGGTGAGGAGAAAATGAGCCTCTCAGCTCAAAGTAAGACTTTTCATGATTTGGAGTAAGTGCCAAGAGTGCGCTGATCCTCAGGTTCCTCATCTATGATATGAGAATTATAATATTTAACTTCACAGAGATGTCAAGAGGAGCAAAAGAGATGATGTACATAAATTGCTTAACTGATCTGGCAGTGGTAAGCACTCCACAAAGGGCAGTTATTGAAATGATCAGTAATGATGATTACAAATAAATGAGTGCTGACATAGGCTTCCTTAATACAATAGAACTTGCATTGGATTTTAAGAGACAGTACGTAGTGGGTAATAAATACATATTTGTTTAATTCAAAATGAGATAGAAACCAGAATGTAAGAGATGGAAACAAGCATACAAATTTTAAAAACCTCTCTTTTGAGTATGGCATGTATTTGACATTGTAAAGAAACTGAATTGCATAGAGCAGAGAATATGTTTAGATAGAGTATTGTCAGATTGTGAAAGTTTTTAAAGTGAACAGGAATTTAGATTCCATTTGTTATAATGTAATAATGGAGCTATTCATGCTTAAATATGAAAGTATTATGACTGATATTTAATGATTATTCTAAAAACGGTAGATGAGAGGACTGGAAGAGGCAGGTCCCAGTTGAATACATAGGCTGGGGAAAAACCAAGAACACCTTTCCTAACGTGCTTGGGCAGTGAAAATCTGGAGGATGGTACACATAAGAAACAGGCTGTCACTGAAAAACTGCTGGGATTTGTTGACATCTTTTACCCATATCTCTAGTTCATATCCAGTTAGTCATCTTGAAATTCTTCAAATAATCATTTTTTACATCAACAGTCAGTTAAGGGAAAATAATGGTTATGTGGGAGAAATTAGGTACTAGATATATTGAGTATGAGGTGACTTTAATTTATTCAGATAAAATTTTTGGCATTTGAAAAGAGATAAAGAATGAGAAGTGGGATAAATATAACTAAAGGTAAAGAGTTACCATTTATTGCTATTGACATTATGGTTAAAACTATGTGGATACATGCATTGTTTAAGGGAATCAGTGTTTAAAGGTTATATAAAAACAGAAGGGTAAATGGCTTTTAAGATTCTGAACAATAAAATAGTAATAAGACTTGGGATTTGAGCCATTGTGGAAAACAGTGTGGTGATTCCTCAAGGATCTAGAACTAGAAATACCATATGACCCAGCCATCGCATTACTGGGTATATACCCAAAGGATTATAAATCATGCTGCTATAAAGACACATGCACACGTATGTTTATTGCGGCACTATTCACAATAGCAAAGACTTGGAATCAACCCAAATGTCCATCAGTGATAGACTGGATTAAGAAAATGTGGCACATATACACCATGGAATACTATGCAGCCATAAAAAAGGATGAGTTAGTGTCCTTTGTAGGGACATGGGTGCAGCTGGAAACCATCATTCTCAGCAAACTTTCGCAAGAACAGAAAACCAAATACTGTATGTTCTCACTCATAGGTGGGAATTAAACAATGAGATCACTTGGACATGGGAAGGGGAACATCACACACTGGGGCCTGTTATGGGGAGGGAGGAGGGATTGGGAGTTATAATTGATGTAAATGACGAGTTGATGGGTGCTGACGAGTTGATGGGTGCAGCACACCAACATGGCACATGTATACATATGTAACAATCCTGCACGTTGTGCATATGTACCCTAGAACTTAAAGTATAATAAGAAAAAAGAAAAAGAAGATAAAATTCCAATGTACTTGGAAGTAAAATGAAAATAATACTATGTTACATATTTTCTTAATTTCCATTAATTTTAATGAAAATTATCATCCTGGAAATTTTTAAATTCAAGGCCCAAAGTAGCTAAGAATATATGAGTTTTCATAACTTCTTTAAAAATATGTTTGAGGCAATGTGTTCCCTTATATATCCAAGTAGCTACCAGAGGCAGTTATTGTACTTAGATTTTTGACATTCTCCACGGTGGTGCCTTGCACGTTTCTGAATTTAGTGTTTGGTCGGTGTATTAATCCATTATCACACTACTATGAAGAAATATCTGAGACTGGGTAATTTATAAAGAATATAAGTTTAATTGACTCACAGTTCCACATGGCTGGGGAGGCCTCAGGAAACAGACAATCATGGCAAAAGGCACCTCTTCAGAGGGCAGCAGGAGGGAGTATGAGTGCTGAGTGACGAGGGAGGGCCCTTATAAAACCGTCAGATCTTGTGAAAATTCACCATTATGAGAACAGCATGGAGGAACCATATCAATCAGCTAATCACCAATTTATTAATTTACTATTTCTCTCTACATCTCCCTTTAATTTCTCATTTTTTTTTCTGAATTTTCCCTGGATCCTAAAAACAGTGTGAAGACATGAGGTTTTTTTCACAATAATTTTACAAGACATGAAGCAAAAGATATAACTTGCTTTAAACGAAATTAGTATATTCCAACCAGATGCAGTGGCTCATGCCTGTAATCCTAGGTATTAGGAGGCTGAGACAGAAAGATTTCTTGAGCCCACAAGTTCCAGGCTGCTTTGAGCTGTGATCTTACGCTGCAGTCCAGCCAGGCATCACAATGAGACCCTGTCCCCACAAAATAAAAAAAGGTAGTGTATTCCTTTACAAAATTATTTATTATTAGACTGCTAGAGGGCTAGGTTAAATGACAAAATCTCTGATGGATTAAAGTAAGCAAATACCATAATATACAGGCATTAAAACAAGCAATGGTAAGATTCAGATGAAAGAAAGTTTAAAATTAAAAAAGAAAGAATAAGTAGAAATGAGTGAAGAAAAATAGAAAACTAAAAATGATAAAATGGGAATTATTAATTTTAGACAGATAATTATGTATTTAAAAATCTTTTATTGTTACATTTTTTAATCTAATGCTATATGTAAGAAAAGGAAATTTGACAGTAGAGATTACAAAGTCAAATGCATACCATGACCAGGCAGATGACATAAGGAAATGAAGAGGACTGCAATGAACCCTGTCACAGGGAACATGTAGCATTCTGTTGTAAAAGAAGCCGTGTCACTCAGCTTCACTGTTGTCATACAGAAATGTTAGCCTATTTTAATATAATCATGCAATTTATCAATAAATTACTGTCTTTTTATGAACTTTTTCTTCTTTTAATTTTAGCAAATGATTCAAGAATTTTAAACAGTGTAGAGGCCAAACAAAAAATGTAATAGAGCACATTTAGTTTGTGGCTTGCGACTTTTTGCAACCTTTGTTTTAGAAACTTAATGAGTCCTAGATCAGTGCTTCCGAAACTTAAGTGTGCACGGGGGACACTATTACAAGGCAGATTCTAACAGAACAGAGCTCTCAGAAATAATACCACACATCTACAGCCATCTGATCTTTGACAAACCTGACGAAAACAAGAAATGGTGAAAGGATTCCCTATTTAATAAATGGTGCTGGGAAAACTGGCTAGCCATACAAAGAAAGCAGAAACTGGATCCCTTCCTTACACCTTATACAAAAATTAATTCAAGATGGATTAGAGACTTAAATGTTAGACCTAAAACCATAAAAAACACTAGAAGAAAACCTAGGCAATACCATTCAGGACATAAGCATAGGCAAGGACTTCATGTCTAAAACACCAAAAGCAATGGCAACAAAAGCCAAAATTGACAAATGGGATCTAATTAAACTAAAGAGCTTCTGAACAGCAAAAGAAACTACCATCAGAGTGAACAGGCAACCTACAGAATGGGAGAAAATGTTTGCAATCTACTCATCTGACAAAGGGCTAATATCCAGAGTCTACAAAGAACTCAAACAAATTTACAAGAAAAAAACAAACAACCCCATTAAAAAGTGAGCAAAGGATATAAACAGACACTTCTCAAAAGAAGACATTTATGCAGCCAACAGACACACAAAAAATGCTTATCATCACTGGCTATCAGAGAAATGCAAATCAAAACCACAATGAGATAGCATCTCACACTAGTTAGAATGGCAATCATTAAAAAGTCAGGAAACAACAGGTGCTGGAGAGGATGTGGAAAAATAGGAACACTTTTACACTGTTGGTGGGACTTTAAACTAGTTCAACCATTGTGGAAGACAGTGTGGTGATTCCTCAAGGATCTAGAACTAGAAATACCATTTGACTCAGCCATCCCATTACTGGGTATATACCCAAAGGATTATAAATCATGCTACTATAAAGACACATGCACATGTATGTTTATTGCAGCACTATTCACAATAGCAAAGACTTGGAACCAACCCAAATGTCCATCAGTGATAGACTGGATTAAGAAAATGTGACACATGCACACCATGGAATACTATGCAGCCATAAAAAAGGATGAGTTCATGTCCTTTGTAGGGACATAGATGAAGCTGGAAGCCATCATTCTCAGCAAACTTTCGCAAGGACAAAAAAACCAAACACTGCATGGTCTCACTCATAGGTGGAAATTGAACAATGAGAACACTTGGACACAGGAAGGGGAACATCACACACCAGGGCCTGTCATGGGGTTGGGGGAGAGGGGAGGGATAGCATTATGAGATATACCCAATGTAAATGATGAGTTAATGGGTGCAGCACACCAACATGGCACATGTATACATATGTAACCTGCACTTTGTGCACATGTACCCTAGAACATAAAGTATAATAAAAAATTTTAAAACAAGAATAATGGTCTCCAATCTAATCCAGCTCACTGCAAATGCTGTTAATTCATTCCTTTTTATGGCTCTGTAGTATTCCATTGTATTATAGACCACAATTCCTTTGTCCATTCATTGATTGATGGGCATTTGGGTTGCTTCCACGATTTTGCTATTGTGAATTGTGCCGCTGTAAACTTGTGTGTGCAAGTATCTTTTCTGAATGACTTATTTTCCTCTGGGTAGATATTCAATAGTGGGATTGCTGGATTAAATGGTACTTCTACTTTTAGTTCTTTAAGTATAACATTGTTTTTCATAGTGGCTGTACTAGTTTACATTTCCAGCAGCAGTGTAGAAGTGTTCCCTGTTCACTGCATCCATGCCAACATCTACTGTTTTTCGATTATGGCCATTCTTGCAGGAGTAAGTTGGTATCACATTGTGGTTTTGATTTGCATTTCCCTGATCATTAGTGTTGTTGAGCATTTTTTCATATGTTTGTTGGCCATCTGTATATATTCTTTTGAGAATTGTCTATTCATGTCCTTAGCTCATTTTTTGATGGGAATGTTTATTTTTTTCTTACTGATTTGAATTCGTTGTAGATTCTGGGTATTAGTCCTTTGTCAGATGTACAGATTGTGAAGATTTTGTCCCACTATGTGGTTGTCTGTTTTCTCTGCTGACTGTTCCTTTTGCTGTGCAAAAACCTCTTTTGTTAATTAAGTCCCAGCTATTTATCTTTGTTTTCATTGCATTTGCTTTGGGTTCTTGGTCATGAAATCCTTAAGTAAGCCAATGTCTAGAAGGGTTTTTCCAATGTTATCTTCTAGAATTTGTGTAGTTTCAGGTCTTAGGTTTAAGCCCTTAATCCATCTTGAGTTGATTTTTGTATAATGTGAGAGATGAGGATCCAGTTTCATTCTCCTACATGTGGCTAGCCAATTATCCTAGCACCATTGGTTGAAAAGGGTGTCCTTTCCTCACTTTATGTTTTTGTTTGCTTGGACACCATTAAGAGTCTTCTAGGGCTGCCGCATGAAAACACCACGGGTGAGTGGATTAAACAACAGAAATGTATTTTCTCAGAGTTCTGGAGGCCAGAGTCAAAGATCAAGATGCTGGCAAGATAGGTTTTGTTCTGAGGACTCTCCTTTGACTTGTAGATGGCTGTCTTTTCACTGTGTCAACACATGACCTCTTCTCTGCATGCTGGGACAGGGTTTAGGGGGTGTAGTTATCCAGTTTCTCTACTTTTTATAAGGACACCAGTCCTATCAGATTAAGGCTTCACTCTTCTGATCTTATGACCTTGTTTAACCTTCCTAAAAAGCCCTGTCTTCAAATACAGTCACATTGGGGGTTAGGGCTTCAACATATAAATTTGGAAGAGACACAATTCAGTCCATAAACGAGATCATTTATCAGTATTAGATTAATTTATACAACTATAGTAATCATCGGTGATTTAAAAATATAACATTTTTATATTTTTGATATCATTTTATGAAAAGAATGGTTAAAATCCATGTAAATAAATTTATGCTTTATAAATTCATTTAATGCGTAGAGTTAAAAGCAGAGACATTTTTTAAAAAGCTATTTTTGTTAATATTATTCAAAATGCCGTATTAAGTGTTCTAAGTTATATATCTATGTTTTATTGGTGCTTGTTTTATGGGAAAAATACATATTATTAACGAGAAAATCACCTGGAAATATTTCAGAAATCTGTTAACAATCACTTTTTTATAACAACACTTTCCAATAGCTGGACACTGTGGTTTGTGGTAGCTGTAGATCCCCCTGAATTCATGTATTGTATGATCTGGTTTCCCTTTAAGGAATTTTTGAATCCTTAACACTGAAAGGTGCAATTTGTAACATGGAGCTGATTAAAGTCACTGTTTTTCTTTTTTTTTTTCCCCATAATTTTCATATCCTCTGTGATGTGTAAGCAGTCCAATGAGGTTTGGATAATAACCAAATTGTCATTTTAATTCACTATAATTTTTGGAGGAAACAATATTTGGAATCTTATCTTGCACAAACCAGGCCACACAGTGAAAACTGCCAAGCTTCTTAATATAATCATAATTTATATCAGATATGCAGTAGTGAGCATCACAGAACATATTCTAATACTTGTTTCAACTTCATTCTTGTTCCATGAATAGCATGTAAATGGTCTCTGAGCAGATTTTGCCAATCAAATTTATATTTTTTGGGAGGCTAGCACCTTGAGATGGTGATCCCTGACTTCTTAGCCTCACTGCCACTGAATGACATATCAAATTTTTTAGGACATTTTTTTTGAAGGTATTTATCTGCTATATTCCTAATTGTCATTGTTGATATTTGATTTTTTTTTTTTAACTGTATGCTTAATTGTCATTGTTGATTTAGCTGGTCTGATTGTGTAGGCTTTTCTCTTCAAGGTACGTTTTCTGAACACTAAAGACAGTTTTCCTCAATAGAAACCTGTTCTCCTCAGTATATACTTATAGTTATTTGTGAATCCTTGTAAATTTGATATTTCGTAGTTCTTTGTGTGCTAGTTAGCTTAAAAACATTATCATGATTTGTAGATGAACAAATATAAAGCATATGTATAAGCCGAAACAAGGATATCAGGTTATATGTCATTGGTTATGGAACAGAAAGATTTACTGACTTATCAAATATAATGTTTCCCACATATACTTTTTCTTTTATTTTTTTATACCTCATAAAGCTATTTGTAGCTAAGGAAATATTTTTATTAAAATTAAGTTTGAAATGAAGTTGTAAAGTGTTTTCAGTACTTACAATTTACTTTGAGTGGTAATGCTGAATTTGCAATAGATTGTCACTATTTTTAATGACAACTTGGTTTATGGTCCTTAATATTGTCTCACTTTCTGTAATTTTATTTTAGAATTGTTATAATTTTCCTTATTTGCTTCATATTTTCCCATAAGTCTTATGCCAGATATATTCTTATTTCTCTTCTAAGTGGAAATATATTATTCCAAAACAACTGTAAAGAACTTTAGTCAGTGTAAAAAGAAAACGTCATCTAATCAAGAAAACCAAAGAGTTCACAAGATAATTTGAGCATTTTATTCTTATATAGATTATATATCTTTGAGAACTTTTGTTTGACTGATTTAATTACGTCTTTGCAAACCTTATTTTGTGTTCCTGAAAGAAAAGATTTTAGTCATGTATTGTGAATGACAGGATGGCTAATTTCTGTTTTAAACATATTTTTTTCCAAAAATTAAATGACCAGAAATTTTTATAAATATTTTATAAAATATTTGACTTTAAGATTTAAATATTTTATAAAATATTTGACTTTAAGATTTAAATATTTTGTCTATTTTATAAAATACTTATTTAAACTTGAGTCAGAGACTGTAATTCATTCAGTTAGCAGTCTGATAAACACACACACACACACACACACACACGCATGCACGCACACACAAATAATCTGTTACAGCTTCCTAACTCAGAAGACTGCCCTCCCTGTCTGCCACTGAAATAAGTGATCCTGAATGGATAGTGTACTGGCATGCATAAAATGCAAGTCAGTCTTAATAGCCAGAATAGTGTATTTTGGGGATGGGGGAGAATGGAATTTATTTAGAGTCTGCTCACAGCTTAATCTGCCACCACAAATGTCAGTGGCCTTGGCTTTCATTCCTTGCTTCTTTTGATGAGCCACAAAACTTTTTTGCCCTCTCCTCAATAGCAAAGGTATAATTTGCCATAATAATCAAAACTTTGCATCATTATGGTCACAGCTGATTCAGCTTCTTTAATGTTACATTTTAGAGGGGGAAAAATAAATATGAGCCTTCTGGGAGAGCTTACATTGTTGTCAGCCTTTTTATTCCCTTTCTTTGGTGTTTTGTTTTGCTTGTAAAGGCTGCCCAGTTGCATTATCCCTGGCTTCCCTACTCTGCAAATTGCTGACTGAGAATTCTTTATTAGCGGTAGTAGGAGTCAAGGGGCTTTAGATAGAAATTCATTTTTTTGAAAGAAAAAAAATTCAGTTTCTAATTGGGCACAGGACAACTTGGAAAAGCAAAGCATGCACAGTGTAAAAATTTTGGCAATACATGCTCTGAATCACTTCCCGAGTATTCTCCCATCTCCCTTTCCTCCCATTTCCCTAAACAATCAACTAGCTGTATGCTAGGTTGATTCAAAAGAATGACTAATTGCATAAGGAACTAGAACTACTTAAGAAAGGAAAGTTGCAGCTTAGAATTGAGATATGTAATATTCTATATTTGAAGTAAATTTTAAACATTCTTCAGTTAACTAACCAGTTTACCAGAGATGTGTAGAATTGTGTCATTCCACAGTGTACACTAGATGTGTTTCACAGTTCTTATTATATTCAACATATTGGCATCTGGAAGCATAATTTCTCCAGTCCTTGATCCTCTTCCCATTAGCTGTTTGGTATCTATGAGTGATAAGTTCAAATCTATAGTGAAATTCATAGATAATAATAAATTGGTAGTTCTTAAAAGTTTTATAAATTTATATATAATCGTGTATATATGCTGGTTTAGTTGTCACACTACCTATTGTGAAGTAGTGTAAATTCATCTGTAAATCCAATTACATTTTCCAGTGTAAATCCATATTTAAAATGAATTATCTAACAAAAAAATTATGTAACTCATTTTCAAATATGTAAGTTTTTTTTGCCTTAGGTATATTTTCTGTCAAATGTAAATTATTTTCATTTATTTTTTTCATAGATCTCTGGCTGTAGTTTATTCTTATCTAAATGTCTAAGTTGGACATGAACTTCAGAATAAATATGAATATTACATTTTGAAGTATTAAGAATTCAGTGTAATGATGATTATAGTAGCATGTTCTCTAATTTTTAAGCATCAATGTATTTTTTCAGTGAATACATCTATTTAAGTATTATCTGTAGCTATGATTCTGTTGTCAGTGATAATGAGGTAAAATAAATATCAGTTAAAAGCCTACTTATTTTCATGTTCTATCTTTTAGTTACACAAAAGTGATCATTTCCTTAATAATGTCTTAACAAGATATGATGAAAGCAAATTGATTTTATATTGTATATTTTGCAAATACAAGTCTGCATGGGCTACTTAGTCTGATCACACAATTCTAACCATAGAATACCTTTAAAAGCTATACTATCCAATGACATTTAAATTTAAAAATTGTGTAATATTACATCATGTAAATGGGAATATGATACTTAAGTCTGATATTATAATTATAGTGGGATAAATACCAAACTGCTAAATTTAATCTCTGCTGTTATTTTTTAAATTAGTGTATATTGTATACAATCAGTAAATATATTTTTTCATGTTTTAAAGGTATGTTTTTATAGGCAGTAAAATGCCCATATTTTTATCTTCATGGCACAAATTTTAAAAATTAGGCTGCAAGTAATATTTGACAACTGCCTATCACCTTTAAATTTCAATTGTTTTATAATTAAAACTTAATAGCTCTTTTAAAAAGTATAGTTTTTTATGAAAGATTTAGGTATACAGTTGTATACATGTTTTAAATTATATTTTTGCTACTCTTAGACCAAAATTGCCAAATTTTATTCAATATTTCTATTGAATTATTTACTTTTTTATAAAGATAGTGCTGGCATTGGCTGTGTGGCATTGGTAAAATTAAGCTTTATATTCTGGAAATATTGCAATTTATAAACCATATTTTAATTGAAGAACTGAGAAATAGCATTCTTTGGATCTCATAACCCATCAGCATCTAAGCACATTTGGCATGAGTGTCAGGAAGAAAACAAGTCACACTAGATAGTTTACATGACATTTATTTTTTTCTTTTTACCAGTTAGAGAGTGTATTGATTTTTAAAGAGCTAGATTAAATTCTTAGGACATCAAAATGGGCTTGTAGTTGCTAAGAAAATATAATGTGTGAGTATATGTTTAAAAGACGAAACAGGTGGTGGATAATCTAAAAGCATGTACTGTAAGCCCTATTTGTGTTTTCTTTAAAATTAGCTGCTAATTTGGCCATTCCTTTTCTAAATTTATTTCTCCATTATATTGAGTTACAAAGTCTTTATTTTAGTATACTGATGAAAGTATCTGGCTACAGATTTGAAAGTCATACTTTCACCAGATTTGCCAGTACAGAAAATAAAAAATGATAGCTACTGAATTTAGAACATTATAATAACAAAGTAGAAAATCTTTATAGATTAAAACTGAATATTTATTATAACTCTTTGAAAGTTTCAATTATACAATTTGTCTCATTTTTATAACCTAACCTCAGTAAAAAAAAAAACCTTTGTATGTGAAACTTTTTAAATGTTATATATATACAAAATTATATGCTTTAAATGGATACAACTTATTTTACATATTCATCAAATTTTAAATGTCATATGAGTTAGAAACCTGTTTACCCTGTTCTACTTTTCAAATGCAGAGTGAAACTCATGCTTCGGCTGTTTTTCATATTAATCAAATGATAACATGACAACCACATGCCAGACATTGTCAGATAGATGTTATTATTTTATTGTAGATGAATCAGTTGAGGATTGTGGAGGTTAAATAATTTGCCTAAGGCCATATAGATAATATTCGCCAAAAATGGATTCCAAAATGGTAATAGTTCAGTACAGGCCCCTTGCCCTAACCATTGTTCTACTTTGTTAAGGGAAAGCTTTCTTCTAACCATGCACTCTCACACATCGTGAATTTTGTCTTCTACTATAGAAAGTCTGGTACATATTTCTGAGTAGTAAGAGTGCCAATAAAAGAGTTAATCTGTCATAACATTTTACTTTTACAGAGTAAAATGCTTTTGAAGGTCAAAATTGCAGTTATGATGTTATTTACATTACAGACAGCCTATATGCAAAACCTTCCCTCTTTGATATACTAACTCCAGAAAGAGTCACTCTGTCTTGGTGTAAGCTTTCAAAGATGTCACTGCTTAATCAGTATGAAATATTTACCTAGGCTATTTGACTGGAGGTGTCTAGACAAGGAAAGCATAGAAACACATATGGTTTGATTCAAATAATGTAGAGTCTTCCTGAAAGCGTCAGATCAGAATAATTAAGGAAGGCTTTATCATTTACATTGTATGAACCAAATTGAAATGTTGTTACACAAAAGCTGCCTTATCCTGAAACTTTTAGTAAAGTATGAGTTCAAATTATTTATGGACCTTGGGATAGACTTGTGATAATACTGAGATTACACATTTGTAAAACATAGAATTAAAAAAAAAACCTTCAGTAACTTTTATGTGTTGGATGTTGAACTCACTTGTTTAGAATCCATGTTGAGTTGGCTTAAAAATTTAAACTAAAAATTTCCTCCGAGAAAAATCTGTTAATAAGATGGGACTGTATCATACCTAACAATAGCAAAATCTGGACTTACTAATACCTAATTTAGACATCTCTGTTTCAGCCTGATTAACTCACAAATCATTAGTTAAGTAGGTCTCAGTCTAAACCACTGAATTTTTCATCAAGGAAGAAAAGTGAAGAATTTAGATGATTTTAGACACACACTGAAAGAGTAGCATGAGTTAGTAATCTTATGTAGATTTTAAAGAATTTTCAGTATGGTCACTGAAAGTGACCATGCTTTCTGTGGTACAAAGGGTCATTTTATTTTCCTTAAAATCTTCGTAAATATGTATACACTAATCATTAATAAAAATCAGCAGTTGCTACTAAGTTTGGTCATTCAGCAGCATTTACTGAGAGCCCATGATATGCCAAATACTAGATTAGGCATTATTATAACAAAAATGTTGCTACAGGAGTCCCGAGGAAAAAAGAGATGACTTCCAGTTACATGAGGGAAGCAACAGAGATTGTTTTGAATTCAGATATGAGAATTGGAGCTTCCAGGAAAGGTAAACCTGTAGAGATGGGGCTAGCAAATAGACATCCAATCAGAAGAAATAATGCTAATTAAGGCAAGGATGTGGGAAAGGGCAAGGAATATTTGATGCTGAAAAGTTTTCTTCGGCTTGCACACAGTAACAGAAGGGCTGAGGGAGAGTGGAAGTTAACTCTGGACTCATACTAGGAAGACTTTGGAAACCTGTAAGATTCTCTGATATGGGACTATGGAAGTCTATTAGATATAAAGAATAGTAGGTCATTGTGAATGCCTTCATTTTGAAGTGATAGAAAGTTTCTTTGTTAGGGACAGTGCAGTGTCAGTTTTCCACAAACAGATCCCTTTACAAACACAGTACTGATATGGAAGAATAACATTGTTTTACTTCTAGTGTTGTGATAAAACAAGGTTATGTGATATTCTCTGATTCTGATCAATGCTTTTAGATACAAAGATGCAAATTTTTCTTTAGACAAAAGTTACACGTTCTACTTCAGTGGAAAGCTTTTTTTCCCAGTGGGCACATTTAAAAAATAAAAAGCAATAATGACTTATTCTTTCTTGAAAAAAAAAAATGAATGAAAAGCAGAACATTCTTTGTTTCTGTGGTAAATGCGCGAATGTAATTATTATCTTTTATTTTCTGGTTTAGCATTTGTTTTCTCACCTTTAAGAAAACACAGACAATCTTCACAATAGAATATTGGGTTCTGTTTCCTTTGATGTAGTAATGCATATACAATATTGCACTAATGATTAACTGGTGTGTCGCTGAGGCTTCCCCAGACAAAACTGCCTTTCAGCAGATTCCTTATCTGCTATCAGGGGAGTGTTTACAGCAGCTAAAACTCTTAAGCGCCTTGTCTCAGAGACTGATGGGGATAATTAAGCCAGTGTTTGCCAGCCCTCTGCTCTTCTTTGTGAGGTTGGAAACTAGGAAAAAACAGATACATTAGCCCAAAACAAAACCCTGTAAATTCATGTTCAGCAATTTGATGTAGATTTTATTGGTTGATTTTCCTCTAAACCTTCCACATTTTTCTGATAGAAACCTATTTGAACTTTTAGGCAGAATAGAAAACTGCCTTCTCAATACAGAGCATCAAATTTTCTATCAAAGAGATATAGATTGATGGAGATATATATGTATATATGTATATATATGTGTATATATATACACACAAGTTTTTAAAATATGTAAATATTTCTGATTTCCTTTTATATATCACATTTAGAACAAGTTTGGATGTATACAATAGTATTTCATAAGAGTGCACAGTATTCTGAGTCAAGACATTTTAAAGTGGGCTTGTTGAAGATTTTATGTTTTTTAAGAACAATATCTGTTTTGAAATTATATGGCAAAATATAATGTTGCATTGGTTTATTTTTCCTCATGCTCTGGATTTCTAGAATAAGAGTTCTCATAATCAGTTTTAAATGAATTGTGCAGAGATGCAGCTGAAATAAAATAAGTTATACCAGTTACTCATGCAATAAATTAGGATAATATACTTTTCTAAACTTAATTTATATTCAATGAATGTATTCATCTTTTTTCATATATTGTATATATCTTTTGACCTCCAAGTTTTCATAATGAAAGTTAGATTTTGAATCCAATATTTAAGGCTGGTGAGTTGTTGCTAAGAAATTATTAAAATATGAAAATTTCTGTACCTCTTTTCTTTAGTTCACTCTGAATGAATTGGTGAAAATGACAACATTTAGCCTTTGTGATGAGAAAAAGAAAAATATTTTTTCTCAGAGGAAATTTTTACTTTAAATTTTTAAGCCAACTCAACATGAATTCTAAACAAGTGAGTTCAACATCTAAACAAATAAAAGTTACTGAAGGTTTTTTTTTAATTCTATGTTTTACAAATGTGTAATCTGAGTATTATCCCAAGTCTATCCCAATAGTTAAGTATTCAGCTATTCTATCATTTTTCATGTTACTTAAATCAGTGATTCATAATTTAAACAGGGTAAATATATATGCCAAAATTTCACGGAATGGAAAATATAACCTCATTAATCAAGAAATACAAATTGAAAACTCCAATTATAAATTAGCTAAGATGTCATGTAAGATGATTCAATCAAAGAATAAGAATTTACTCCCATATAAACATTTATAATCTTCAGCTATTTGAATGGCACACTTTTTGGATAAATTATTTGCCTACAACTGCACCTTCCTTGTCCATGTTTTATGAGGTAAACATAATATTGTTTTTATTTATTTATTTATTTTTTAAGTGCTAAGAACTGAGTGTGTTATTTGGTACAAAATGCTGTTTGCTGATTACCAAATGTAAAATTGTAGGAAAAGACATAATTTTAAAATATTTAAGCGTATGTTAAAAATAGTAATCTGATGATATTATCAGCACAGGTCACCTAAGTATTTTATGAATTCTCCTTCAGGAAAGATTTAAATAGTTCTTTTTTAAACAAGTGTATTCATGTATGAGAAAATAGGTATCTGTTCTTTTAGAAAGGAAAATATAAATAATAGTTTGAAGATTTTTCCTGTCAAGCAAATTTGTCTCAGAAACCTGAAGACGTCTATGGGAAGTCATTTAGAAATGCTCTGAAAATCAAAATGTGGCCTAGAAAATGTACTTTGACAAATAGGAGAGCAGAGTACACTATGTTCAAAAGTAATCTAATGATGATTCTGGGTGAGGCCAGTGGAAATCAAATGAATCCAACACCATGAAATCCATTATTGTTTGACCATTATCTAAACCTCACAGCTCAGAAAGGATACTTTGTCCCCCCACACCACGCTGTGTTTACCTACTATATTCTTGCAGTGTAATGTAGTAACCAAGTGACCATGGGGCTGAACAATTTCAAGTCTCCCACACAGTGGAGGGCAGCACACGGTCCCTGTGATAGAAAGCTACATTTCTGCACTATCCAGTGTTAAACAGTTCGAAGGAGGTTAGTAAAAGGAAAATGTTGGTTGTGTTTATTAGACCATTTTCAGTGTCTGGGCTTCTCTGTGGGCAAACATACATTTCCATAAAATGAAGATGGGAAAAGGAAAGGTGACAAGTTTTAAAATATTGAGCTTGATAAAACAAGCTGATTTTTATTGTGTATTTCTGCTGAATTATCTTTTGCCTATTTACCATAATTTATCTATAATAATTTAATATATTTAAATAACTTTGTATACTGCTTATACTTTGAATCTAGTTTTAAAGTCGTATTCTCACAGCATTCATGCTTCACGGATGGACAGATGGATCCACTTGAGCACTTTTCTTTGATAAATTGGCCTTACTAATTTATCTTAATAATATGAGGGCACCATCTAAAGGAACTTTATAATTTATCATAATAAGGAGGTAACCATACAGTATTTAAAAGAAAATGAATCCTTTTTTTTTATTTTATTTTAAAGCTCATTGTTTGGAATGAAATAATAAAGACCTGTATTTAAACAAAAATAAAATGGGGAAAAAAGCAAAAGCTGAGAGACATATGATATTCAGGAATAGCAAATTTGCTCATATAATTTTTGAAGGATAAAACACTTATGTATAAGACACTATTATGTATCTTATGATTTTATTTATATATGTTAAAATTCAAATGACATGTTTAAAATAATTTTTTCTTAAGCCACAAAAATCCTTTAAAATGATAATGAGAGGAAAATATACTTATGTTTGATTGATGTGATCTAGAATTTAACAATACATTTTAATCAATAGGGTGTTTTTATGTATAAGTTTCTAAGGTAGCAAAACCAAGGAATTTATTTTCACTTTATTTCACATAAAAATAGCATCATAGGTGATGTTCAAGTAATTTGACTCAATATGAGCATTCATACTATTAGGATAAAAGTTGAAAAGATCGATTTATCAAGGAATGGTTTTTTACCTGGGTCCATCTGTCTGTCTGTGACTCAGGAGTGATTATGATTTAAAAATAGAGGGCATGTATAGACAGTTGCAAAAAGAGGATGCTTAAATGTATTGACTTATTTTTAGATAAGCGGTTAATATAACAAAAAAAACCTACTTTAGGAGACAAATATGTGATAAATTATGAAGATCATGCTTTTGTGAAATGTATTTTTGATACTTACTTTAAAAGTAATTTTGCCATTGGAAGGAGGAGAAGTAGCTGAGAAAAGCAAATTATGCCATTAGTAGAGCCATCAGATTTATTTTTTACAAGGCTTTATTCTCTATAAACTAAAGTTAACAAGTACAGAATTTAGGGTGGGACATCTGAGGCAGACCCATTGGCTCTGCCTGTGGCTGATGGAAGTGTGTACAACTTGATTAATGAGGTCTTGCTGCTCCTGTGAAAACATATCTGTAATTTGTGTAGTTGTATGAGGACCAGTACAGCAACATGGCTGACTGCCCCCTCCAAAGTACTGGCTGAAGCAGTCTACAAAGAGCAGTTTGAAACAGCGAGTAATCTTTAAAGGTGGGTTTGTTAATAGAATCAGCTTTTTACAGAAAAGATCAATTGCTTTTATGTTCAGAGTTGAATATATAATAATTGTAAGGATAAACAATAACTGTTTTATACCCTCTGGGAGTTTATTTGAAATGTATTACTATATATAAAGGGGAATTAATTTAATTTTATTTAGTGCTTTTTCCTTAGTGTCAGTGGGATTGAACTGCACATTTCAAATTTACCCTTACAATTGACATGACTAACTTCTTTAGAAAAGGTTGGAAGTGAGATGGGAACAGGTCATGCCATAGGTTAGAATATGTAGATGATTTTATATTTATATATATACACACACACATATACATACATGCATGTACATATATACATAAATATACACATACATTTATATCTATCACACTTAATATAATATATACCCTTTAAAGGATATGTTTTAGTTACATCCTATAATAAACTCCATTCTGACAAGATGACTACCTGTTTATTTATGAGCATATTACAATGATTTGCAAGGTTTTAAAATGTCATTTATTGAGAAGCTGGGAAAAATAGGCTCATAACTATGACAATAACCAGCAGCCTTGCTATGCCTTAAAGTTTTAGTGGGGTGATTTCTTATCTCCCCTGGATTTTTCCATAGCTGTTAAGCCAAAGCTGGGCCAAGTGCCACTCAACATTCAATGACTATTTAAAGACTTCAGTGGGTTTGTAGACCAAGACCCTTTTATTTCCAAATGGAGCAAACTTCATAGTTTAGTTCAAACCATTTTTCCTTTCACCATGCAGAAGCTCATTCTAAAGTTTATTATGGAGCTGATAGTTTGCTTATAGTCCAATACTGTAGTACAAAACCCTAGAACCTAAATAATAATAAACTGTATTAATATTCATAATTTTATCAGATGTAGTAGTCTTGTTTATAAAATACAAGGTACAATTATACACGGAGTGCCAAGTGCAATGGAGTTTATATACTATGAAGCATAGATAGCATAAATAGTTGAAGTTGAAAATATAACTTGTGTTATTTAAATACTGACTGGTCACTTTTTATTGTAAAACTGTTCAAGATAACTATACTAGATATAATAGACATATCAAGGTCACATGTGCCCTCTTATATTGTTCCCTCAGGACAGGGACTTGGGCCTTATTTAACATTGTGGCACTCGTAAGCCTAACACAAGTATTTGTATTTAATATATAGCTAATAGGGGCCGCCTGAAAATAAAACAAAGGAAAAGAAAAAAAGAAAAGACAAGAAAACCAGCAGATATATAAGTATTTCCAAACCCAGCTTAAGTTGGTAAAAGCCACTTGGAAACTTCAAGAGATGTGTACCTGCTTTCTCTTCAATTACCTTTTTTGCTTCTCTTTCTGTAAATGAAAGCTACCATGAAAGGGTCTCTTGGTCCCAGAATTACTTCCTAATGGCAGTGTCGGTTTTCAGGAACAATAGCTCACCTCACTCTCTGTTTGTAAACAGATTTGGAAATCAGGTCTGAAGATGAAAAGCATTTCTCCTTTTGAAATTGCTGGGGTAAGAATGAGACACCCAGGAATATCCAAGCATTTCCTAGTGTGTATGTGTAAATATGTCAACATGAACTTTATGTGTACACCTTTGTATTGCTTATAAATATATTTCTGAGATTATGTAGTACCAGTTGGTAGGCCACCTCATGAGATCTAGAAATTTACATTTGCTATTCTTCTCTCATGTGGCACCCCTCATGCTCAGGCTTTGGCCTCCTTTCCTTATGACCTGTTAATAACTGCAGAACGCCTCAGGAGTCTCACAGTTCTTCAGTCATTCAAAAATATCACATGACCTAGATTCAAACTTGCTGCCAGCTCCTAACTGTAGACATTTACCTGTATGAAGCTGCTTAGGGACAATTGCTTTAAACCTCACTTATACAATAATTATGTTCTTTTGATTAATCAAGTGCATGTGAAAAAAGACTAATTAGAAATATCTCAGTAGAATAAAAAATATGAAGAGCCTTCATTGGTAAGGATGAGCCAGGTAAGAGATCAAACCTGTAGGGATGGAAATATTCTGAAATGGAACACAAGCTTAACACAGCCCAGGTTTATTTTTCACTCATTGAAAGGTTCAGTATAGGTCAGCTACTCTTTGCCATCCTGTGGCTACACCATCTAGCATATGTGGACTCCCAAGTCCCTGTATAAGAGGAAGAGAGGAATTAAGGAGGTGCACTGCTTATTAACTGCATCGGTGCAGAAGTTACAACAGTTATTTCTGCTTGCAGTCCAGTGGCCAGATTTAGTTACATGGTTTCAGTGTAATAGGGGACATTTATTTAGTCTATCCTACAAGTCGTGATCTGGTGCCCACTTAACTCTACAGACTGATGTTTCATAATTTTTTTCCCCTTCCACACACTTTTATACACTCTACTACTAAATGTATTTGAGTGTAGATGTCTTTCCTCTTTTTTTCAACGTTTATCAGCTCTGTGTTCTAGTGAGCACTTTCAGACGCATCACATAGGTTTTTAGAGTACAAATTTTTGGAAAGAAAATTTAAAGTACAAATTTTCAGAAGGTACAGAGGAAACTAATAGGAAAAAGTTAGTATAGATTATATTTGTCTAGGAAATAACTTGTATTATATATATGTTTATATTATAAAATATTTGTTTATATCATTTTATTCATATAATATTTTATACAAATTGTATTTGTATATATTATATATAGCACATGTATGTATAATATATATTTGTACATATTACATATATACATATTTGCATATATAATATACATTTGTATATCTTTTATAATAACTTATATAATGTTATCTCTAATAATTTTTATAATACTTCATTATTTTTAGTGGACCCCAAATCATTAAAGTTTAAGGACATGCGTTTATTGCCAGAGAATTCAAAGCCTGACAAAAACAGTTATCCCCTAGAACTGGTCCTGACGGCTGCATTTGACACCGAAAAACATGAAATTAGAATTGTGAGGTGAGGGTAGGGAAAATTTCCAGTATTCCAGGCAACTCACCACAGTAAAAGGATTTTTAGCAGACGTTTTACTAAGGAAGGATATTTTCATTTTCCTTTCATTGGTTTAGAGTAATTTAATTAGCCACATGAAGAAAGATGGTGCTATTGTTAAAGTAAATTATAATTCAGTTTATTTCTTTATTTTATTTTATTTTATTTTTTTGATACAGAGTTTTGCTCTTGTCACCCAGGATGGAGTGCAATGCCATGATCTCAGCTCACTGCAACCTCTGCCTCCCAGGTTCAAATGATTCTCCTGCCTCAGCCTCCCAAGTAGCTGGGATTACAGGCGCCTACAACCACGCCCAGCTAATTTTTGTATTTTTAGTAGAGATGAGGTTTCACCATGTTGGTCAGGTTGGTGTTGAGCTCCTGACCTCCTGTGATTCTCCTGCCTCAGCCTCCCAAAGTGCTGGGATTACAGGCGTGAGCCCCCACACCTGGCCAGCTCATTAAATTCATTTTATTTTTATGGTTTTACACATATACATTTGCATACTTCACCTAATGCACCTAAGAATGCATCAAATATTAAGATTTTTTAAACTTGAAGTTTCAAATAAGAAACTAGCTTGATAAATATTTTGTAATGAATTATTAGTTTTATTTCCCCAAAGAAGAACTTCTGGTCTGTTGGTCAAGACTTTTGTCTTGATTTCTTTTCTTTTCTTTGTTTTTTCAACCTAAAATAAAGTGTTTCTTTTTTAAAAACTTTTAGTTTCAGGGGTACATGTGCAGGTTTGTTACATAGGTAAACTTATGTCACGGGATACTGATGTACAGATTATTTCATCACCCAGGTACAAAGGATAGTATCTGAGAGGTACTTTTTCTGATCGGTACTTTTTCTGATCCTCTCCCTCCTCCTACCCTCCATTTTTCAAGGAAGCCCCAGTGTTTTTTGTCTTCCTCTTTTTGTCTATATATTCTCCTTGTTTAGTTCCCACTTATAAATGAGGACATGTGATACTTGGTTTACTTTTCCAGCATTAGTTTGCTTAAGATAGTTACCTCCAGCTCCATTCATCTTGCCACAAAGGATATGATCGCTTTCTTTTTATGGTTGCATAGTATTCCACAGTGTATATGTATCACATTTTCTTTATCCAGTCTACCA
The DNA here is from genome assembly GCF_000951035.1 of Colobus angolensis palliatus. Taxonomy (NCBI): domain Eukaryota; kingdom Metazoa; phylum Chordata; class Mammalia; order Primates; family Cercopithecidae; genus Colobus; species Colobus angolensis. The sequence goes on from NW_012123487.1 coordinate 8,467,189, forward strand.
CTAATGGACATTTAGGTTGATTTATTACCATTTTATTATAAAGTCTTTCTGTGTTTGAAAAGATGACACTATGCTAATTCATTTATGTGAGGGTCATTTGCAATGTATGACCTTAGCAACATGACTGTCTTAGTATAATCCATAGCAACCAAGATGTTCATACACGCTTTGATTATATGCTCCATTAATGGAAAAAGTGTAGAAAGACAGACAAATGACTATCTTCTTGCCAATAGCTATTGTGGTTATTAAACACTTGAAATGTGGTTAGCATGACTACAGAACTGATTTTTTAATTTTATTTAATTTTAATTAACCTGGATTTACCCAGCTACATGTGGCCAATGGCAGAATATTTCACAGCACTGCTTAAAAACTTGTGGGGAATGATGAACTCAAATTTTATATTATAAATAAAATCAAATGAATGTAATCAGCTCTGAAAGACACACTGTTTGAAGCAACTCAGAAATTTATTCTGTTTTCTGTCATCCTTACTGTTTTAGTTTGCTAAAGCTGCCATCACAAATTATCATAGACTGGGTAGCTTAAACAACATAAATTTATTTTACCATAGTTCTGGAGGCTACAAGTCTAAGATCAAGGCATTGGCAGTTTTGATTTCTGCTCAGGCCCCTCTTGTGTCTTGTGGATGGCTACCTTCTTTCTGTGTCTTCCTGTGGTTTTTTCTTTGTGCCTGCACATCCCTGGAGTCTCTGCCCTCATTTCTTCTCCTTATAAGGACACCTGTCAGGTTTGATTAGGACCCACCCTACTGGCCTCATTTTAACCTAATCATCTCTTTAAAGGCTCCAAGTACATTCTCCAAGTACAATCACATTCTGAGGTACTGGGGATTAGGACTTCAATACGTGAGTTTGGAGGGGGATACAATTCAGCCGGTAATACCCACTAGCTGATAATACTAGCCCTTCCCTACTCCATGGAGATATGTGTGCAGGTCATTTTCTATTTGCACCTTGCTTGCTTTTTATTTCAAAGTGGGATGATATTTTTACTCATTAGAACACAGTGTCAATACAGATTATCTAAAATCAGCCTTATTGCAAGTCTTAACAATGTACTTTTTTTATTATTTTATATTCTTTATTTTGAATTTGTCATCTTATTTATGGTTCACTTAATATGCTGCTTTATGATGTGTATTTCTTGAAAATACACATCATAAATGACACATTTGTGTCATTCTAAGAATAGTAGGCAATTTTATAAACTCATGACATAAATATTTGTGTTTTACTGATCATAGAACTCATGAAAGATTTGAATGATTTAATAACGCTTCACAATTTTCTAATATTAACAGGGAAAATGACTGACTTGAAGGGAACATAATTTTAATGTCTTTGTCTTACTTTCGAGCCGTTCAATATCTCTTTTAGTTGGCATATATTTTAGGTATTTTTTATGCAGAACTTTCTAGAATGGTTGCTATAACTTTCCATGTTAGTATTAAAGACAACAAAACATTTGCTTATGTTCTTGGAATTCATCTCATGCAATATTTATTCCGTAGTAAACATACTAAGGGAAAGAGGGAAAACCTCGTATTTTTCCTCCTAAGGAAACTATTCTTGTATAAATAGATAGCTTTACACTCTAAGGTCTTAGCCCAAATTCTTTAACTAAATGGTCATGTTATCAGTTAGGAAAATTCATTTCTATATTAATACAACATAAAGAATATACCACACATGATTAACCAAAACATGAGAGCATATTTGAAGTATGAATCTACTTTGATTAAATTATAGCGCGTTTTGTTGGAATGCCTTACATTAATAACTTGGGAGTCCTTTGCATTTAGAAACTCTACTTCTTCACATGGCAAGAAAAAAAAGAGGTTAATTTTTAAGCATTTATTTTAAAACTCCTCTTTAAAAGTTTTTTTTTTTTTTTTTTAGGGAACTATAAGTTCTAGGGTTCATTTTTTTATCAAGTTTTTTTTTCAAGGACAAATCTTAAGGAAACTGTGATGAGCATAGTGGGTTGCCTTTCAAAATCTATTTTCCACTTCTTGCTTATTAGCAGAACCTTGATTTTGCTGGGATTGCTTTCGCAGTCTTCTTGGGAACATTTCTTAGAACAACTATAAGGCATAGTTTTGGCCAAGGAGATATAAGTGGAAGTTTATAGGATATTTTTAGGAAAGCAATTGCTTTACTAAGGGATAACTGCAACTTCTACTCCCTTTTCTACTTTGCCTCTGGTTTTGAATGTGCAAGGATGTCTGTATCTGCAGCAGCCTTCTTGCATCCAGGAAGTGAAAAGCGTAAGGGCAGACTTCACAGCACTAAGGATAACATAGGAGAAATAATAAAAGAATCTGCTTTCTTGGGGTCATCAGTTCCCACCTAGGTCAATATCAATAAATGCTAACCCCTGCACTTACTATGACAGAACACTGAACTCTTATTTTAATCTGTTAGTCAGGTTTTCTGTTACTTTTACCAAACGTATTCCTAATTGTTAACAATTCTATACATTTTACAACAACTGTTGTTCAATAAACCTTCGCAATACGTGGAAATGTCCAATATGCACTGTCCAATATGGTAGTCGCTAGTCACATCAGGGCTGTCAAACACTTGAAGGGTATGTGTGTGTGTGTGTGTGATTAAGAAGTTGAACTCTTCATTTTATATTGTTTATTTAACTTAAATTTGAATTTAAATACCACATGTGACTAGCGATTAACAACCCAGGTATAAAAGCTGGTGAACAATTACAACTCTTCTATTCTAAAACATGGAAATTAATGTCTCCATCTTCAGAAGACAATTTGTGACGTATCACCTCACGAGACTTATATTTGTGTCACCACTTTTGAGACACAAATCATTATATCCTTTTATAAATAAAATCTTGACAATCATATCATGTTTGTGAAAGCAGAGGTCCTATAGGACCACCACACACAGACTGGCCTTCTTCATAGATTCTGCTCTTTTTCTTTATGTGAATTTTGTGGAGTTTTGATTAAAAACTTCACTAAATATTCCAGTGATAGCTCCTACTTATTTGCCTAAGACTTGGGTTATCATTACAGAACTTTCATTGCCTGTCGTCAATTTTATTATGAGCAGGTTTTGAATCATTTTTTAAAAGCAGGTTTTGCTTAGGAGATAACTGAATATTGTGTGATTGAAATGGCAGACTGTGCACACTGAAGGAAAACCTAGACTGCTAGTAATGCCACCAGTTCCTGCAGTACACAGTGGCCCTAGGCTTTGAAACTATTTCCGACCAAGTCTGTCCACTGAATTTAGATGTTTATTTTCTTCTATTTTTACATTTTTTTATTTTTAGAAATAATTTATTCACATTCTGTAACAGGTGTACCTTGCTTCTCAGAATGTGACGATGTGTTACAGATTTGAGTTTTAAAACAATAGTTTATCTTCTTTTTTTGATACGCAATTAACGCTTTCTCATTACTTATTAGCTGTAAGTAATAACACTAATCCCTTTCTTTTCCGTCTTCTTTAAATGAGTGTGTGTTTAACTTCACTCTCATCTTCCTGTGCTGATTTTGAGGAAACTTTTTAACTCATGGCAAGTGATAATATTTGAGGTATTGTGGCCACACTTTCCAGCAGCTATATGTGATAATATCTGACTCTGTAAGTAGGTGCCTTACCAAAATAGGTGAGCTTCTTGGAGGATGTTTCTCAGAATAGGAAAGATATGAATTTGGTAATGAAGCACTCAGATGTTTCACTTAAGGGTATGAGCTCAGTTTCAATGACAGAATATCACGATCTTTCTTTTCCTGTGACATTTTTGGATGAGAGTTACTTGATTATAAAATAAAAATTTCATTTTCTTTTTGAGTTCTAAAATTTTTCTTGACACTAAGCATTGTAGTTAATTGGTTTATAAAGGAAATGACAAAATGCCCCTCCATCCATCCAACAATTATAAAATAGGGATTGAATGCTATTTCACCTAAAAATGGTTGTATGGACTGGAGGTGCCTTTAAGCTCTATTTTAAAATATTTATATTATAAAATGTTAGTGCTTCTTGAACTTCCCCCCCTTAAAAGACCACTAAAACTTATTTGTGTTTTATATCTTGAATTAATTAAAATGTTGAAATTAATAAATGGACAGTTATTTCTCTCATATTCAGGTTGAGAATGCAAAATCCAAAATCTAAAATGCTCCCAAATCCAAAACTTATTGAGCACCAACATGACACTCAAAGGAAATGATCGTTTGATTTTTGGATTTGGGATCCTCAGCTGGTAAAAATATGCTGCAAATATTCCAAAATTTGAGACAATCAAATATCTGCAACACTTCTGGTCTCAAGCATTTTGAATAAGGGATGCTCAACCTGGATTAGTTCTTCAGATCTGAAAGGAAAGAGTTGTATAAGGAAGTCTAACAATTAAGTAAAGTCACACTATTTCTATTCCAACCAATGCTCCAATATGTCAGTTTCTCAGAGTTCATTTTGGGTATATTAGTGATTCCCAATGACCCTTTTTATTGAAATTACAAAGTTAGGAATATTTTGAAATCACTTATCAAAGTTATAATTATTTACTAAAAGCAAAGCTGCAGAGAATAATGGAAGTCTTAGAAAACATGGACACTTCTGAAATAACTATAATCAATTATATATGTCATAATTTATGTATTGAAGATTTGGTAAATTAAAGGCAAAATATAACTGCAGTTTTCTTCCTTTGGCATTTATCTGCATATCAAATCTCTACAAAAATGAAATATGTTATTATTTCCATGAGGAGAGAGTAAAGTCTTTGGAAAGATTGCCAAAGCATTTTTTCCCAACACTATGACTTATAATGTTAGCACTTAGGCCTATCTGATCTGACTCTTTTAGATAAGGCAGAGCCAGACAAGTTCATGTTCTGCCAACTCCAAAGACAAGCTAATTCATATATCAGAAACCACATGGTTTTATTTTCAATAAGTACAGTAAAAAGAATTGTGTTGCAAAGATGCCTAGAAAAATATTTACTTTAATGTAAGTTTGGCTTAGTATTCATAAAAGTAATAATCAGTTTGAGGTCTATTAATTATTTATTTCCTTCTGTCCCTAATTATTTCCATTCTTTCCTAAGTACCTTGGTGCTCAGAATTACAAAAGGCTCCTTCCTGTGCATTAAAGTTTCATCATATATTGTGTGATAGATCTAGAAAAGTTATGGAATATTGCAGTAGTGCTGTAAGAGAAATACATACTATGTCCCATAACCAGTAAACCTCCATCAAATATAACTTCACAATATTTTTTCACATGATGGTTGTTGGTGTTTTAAATCATTGTTTCAGGAAAAGTTTATAAAAACTTTCATTTAAATATATTTAAAAACATGTTTTAATTAGCTTGGTATGAAGGAAGATAGCAAAGTTTAGTGTGAATTGATTTTGAAAATTGAGTCACCTTAAACTAGATTAAACACATGCACATAAACAAAATCTGGACATTATGTATTTGGCTTTATGAGAATATGTTTTTACTTCACATTCTTTGTCAATTTGTGGCTTTTTTGGGGGCCATCATTAAGGAAATATAAAAATAGATATCAAATACTTGGAAAATGTAGATACAGCAGATCTGTTCAATGTTTTGCTGGCCTTGGGTGACAACATAAATGTTGATATGCACCTGACAAAAATAGTGCTCTGGTATTCTTGGCTGTGAGCTTTTTATCTGCTGTGACAAAGAACTGGTTATCTCTACTTCTGAGAGGGTGTTTCTAAAATGGAAGTTAAACTGTCTAGACAATTAATATTAGCAAAAAGCTTACTGATAATCACCTTAAATAAGCTTTCTAGTACATGAACTTCTGATAGAATACACATTTTAAAATGTAGTTGCAAACTTAAATTTCTTAATAGATACATAATATAAAATATACACTGTATTTATCTCTGTATCTTTTTCAGAGAATTAAAATATATTTTCTGACCTTCAGTTTTCCAGGTATATTGGTCTCAGAACTGGACAATTACTTATCTTGAACCCAAATTAATAGGTTGATTGGGAAAATTGTAGCTGAAAAAGTAATTATTTTAGGATTTACATTTTAAATTTACATATAATGATTTAAATTAGGCATTTAAAATCAGCTTTGACAAAATTTTTATTTTACCTTATTTGTTAACTCCCCTTATGTGACGTTAGTATATCATTTCAAATTTAGTTGTTAATAGAGAATAACTATATGCCAGTTATTTACCCAGGAATATAGTTTTAAATTTCATGCCACTTTCAAAATTATAAAAACTTACTGTCTGAGAGAAATGACATTTATGGCAAGTTAGCTAAAGTCTAGGTATTTCCTCCATTTTTTAAAACTTTACCCAAATTAAGCCATAGTATCAGAGAGCTATGTATCTGAGCTAGCACCTCTCCATCTGTTGTGACAGCCAAATATATCTCCAGACATTGCTAAATGTCTCCCGTGGGAGCAAAATTGCTCCACTTTGAAAACCATAGAATAAAATATAAAACTTTATTAGGAATAGCAGTAATAACAAAATAACTAAATTTGATTACTCACTACATGCTAGTCAATGTGTTTAGTACTTTCATAAACATTATTTTAATTGACTTTTGCAACAACCCTATGAGAGATGTACTACCATTATCTTATTTTGAAGATAACAAAAGAGTCTTAGAGTTTAATTATCTGCCTACTGAAATTTGACAACTGGTAAATGCCAAAATTAGATTTGTTCTCGCTCTTTTTTTTTTTTTTTTTGAGACGGAGTCTTGCTCTGTCGCCCTGGCTGGAGTTCAGTGGCCGGATCTCAGCTCACTGCAAGCTCCACCTCCCGGGTTTACGCCATTCTCCTGCCTCAGCCTCCTGAGTAGCTGGGACTACAGGCGCCCACCACCTTGCCCGGCTAGTTTTTTTTGTATTTTTTAGTAGAGACAGGGTTTCACCGTGTTAGCCAGGATGGTCTCGATCTCCTGACCTCGTGATCCACCCGTCTCGGCCTCCCAAAGTGCTGGGATTACAGGCTTGAGCCACCGCGCCCGGCCCTCTCGGTCTTTATGATTCGAAAGCCAGGGCTCTTAGACTCTTAGACACTCTACTATTCTGTCTGTACTTGATCATGAGACAGTAAATTAAATGATGCAATACATTTTAACTGCATTGTTATACAGCATGAAAGCAGGACTTTTTAGAGTTGAAATAAGGTGTGGTTTCTTTTACCTGATGCATTGGTAGAAAAGGAAAAACATTTTTCTTTGTATTATAAAATAACCAAGACTTTTCTGATTTAGGATTTCTTCCACTTGCTTATATTTTGCCATATATATATGTATATATACACACACACATATATATATGTATATATACACACACACACACACACACATATATATATATGCTATATTTGTATTTAACAGCTCTTTTATCCTGTGGTTCTGAATCTGGAACAATTGTGTGCCTTAGGGGATATTTAGCAATGTCTGGAGCCATTTTTGATTTTTGCAACCGGGTGAAGGAGGGGTGCTACTGGGATCTACTGGTGTGCCAACCAGGAGTCTGCTAGATATTCTACAACGCATAGGATGCCCCCACAACAAAGAATTACCCCACCGTGTGATGTTGGTAGTTCAGAGGCCAAGAAACTTGCTTTAACCATTTATTTTTGAACACTAAGCTTAGAGACATTAATTCCTTTGTATTTCATTAATAACTACCTGTATATAATGCTTCCTTTGGTGGCGCCATCTGTGTAACCATATTTTCCCCTAAATTTTTCCCATTAACAACAAATTATGTAAAATAAATTTAAAATGATTTCTTACTGTTTATTCTCGGGAAGACAGAATATGCAGGGTTTGCTTTTAAGATAAAGCAAATGGAAAAAAGTTTGCATTGGAATCATTTTATTCCTTATATATTATTTATTGTAAGAAATGAGTTCCTATGTGATATGAAAAACAGTATGAAGCTTTGGTAAAAGTAAATATAACTGGAAAAATAAAATACGAGATAAACATGAACAATTAATACATAAAATTAAATTTAACCTAGTCAACCAGTGAAATGTTTGCAGCTATTTATTGAATCAGGTTAGGTACTATTTCAGTATTTATGGGAAAAGACATTAATCTGTTAAAACTTTGCAAATAACTATGAATAATACTAATGTTATGATTTGTTTTTGTGATGAATTCTGCTGAAGTGATGTGTTTAGAATAAGATGACAGGGATTTCTTTCTTTAGGTATTTTACTTATTTAAGTCAGAATCTATGCTTTCTTGGCCCTCTTTCCTATTCAGTAAATCCTGTTATAAATTTCTGTTGTATTCAATGCATTTAGAGTTCTATGTTGTAGTATGTAGTGATCTATAGCATTCTTTCATCTTTAATAGGGAAATCATGTGTTATTCCTATGGTTTTAGCATCAAAATGACTGAACAAAATTAACAATTTAATTTCACCTGAATACTCTGGATTGTGACACAATGACAAGCATAGATTAAAGCAATAGACACTTTGTTTCTCTCTCTCAGCATTGACTTCATTTTCACATGATATGGAGGTGTGTGTGGTTGAAATTATTTGAGACTTAGATCCACATAGAATAAAGTTTCAAGAGTATTATTAGTGGTTTAATGTTAGCTTGGGCCTGAGCAGCAGGTCAAGGAAATGTTGAATGATGTTCCAAAGGCATATACAGTTATTAAATACGTTCATTGATGACCTGGCTGATGAAATAAAAAATAGACTCTATCAAATTATTCAAACCATAATTCTAGGTGAGCATCGTGTGGCTTAGTGAGGTTTATTGTTGATCGTTTGAATTGAGAGTTACCTGACAAGGAGAAAAAAAAAATAGAAATTCTTGAGTTAAATATCAATGGAAAAATCCAACTAGTTTAGATTAAAAGAGAACACAGAAATGGAAGATGTAAAAGTTTGAGCCTATTTATTCATAGATCAGAAGTTAGATATGAATAAGAAGAATAGTACTTTTAACATGTGTTTACAAACTTCCAGTATTGTATAATGGGAAGTAATTGTTTCAGAACTACAATATAGTTGATTTATGATTTATTAAAGAGATGAGAAGTCTAGTAAACTTGTAAAAAATGAAATATAATGCTTGTTATGATAATATCTGGGATAATTAGGTATGAATAATTACTGTTGGTGCATTCCTTTCCCCTTTATAATTGAAAACCCAGATATATGGCTTTGTTCTCAAGAATGTGAGGCTAAAAAGTCACACTTCCAGCATAATTGTTCTATTAGTCCATTTTCATACTGCTATGAAGGAATACCTGAGACTGGGTAATTTATAAAGAAAAAGAGGTTTAATGAACTTACAGTTCCACATGGCTAGAGAGACCTCACATCATGACGGAAGGCAAAGGAGGAGTGAAGGCACATCTTACATGGTGGCAGGCAAGAAAGTGTGTGCAGGGGAACTGCCCTTTATGAAACCATCAGATCCCATGAGATTTATTCACTATCATGAGAACAGCATGGAAAAAAACCCACCCCAATGATTCAATTATCTCCTACCAGGTCCCTCCCATGACACATGGGGATTATGAGAGCTACAATTCAAGATGAGAGTTGGGAGGGGACACAGCCAGATCATATCATTTATGTTACTTGTATTAAATTTATGAGATTCTTAATTCCTTAATACAAGCAACATCTCAGCCTCCCAAATAGCTGGGACCACAAATGCATGTCAATATGCCTGGATAGTTTTTTTTTTTTTTTTTTTTTTGGAGAGATGAGATCTCCCTATACTTCCCAGTTTGGTCTCGAACTTCTGGGCTGAAGTGATCTTCCTGCCTAGACCTCCCAAAGTGTTGGGATTACAGGTCTGAACCACCACATCCATTTCTATATAATAGAAAGCCCTCTAGAGTTTTCTATTATATACTTGGTCAACATATTATTTCTAAAAAATAAAATCTTGATTATTTAATAATAGTACTATAGTTGCTCTTCTAAGAGGATTCACAGCATCTTCTAGATTATCTACACCGACTGGTTCCCTCGCAATTAGCTCCATGCTAGTCCTTTGAAACCCAAGCTAAACTGAGAGATCAAGCTGATAAGAATTAAGATAGATTCTGAGCAGTTTGATTTCTCTGTTTATTCATGTTCTACAATATAATTTGAAATAACTAAAGAAATTGCAAAATGCCTTATATTAATATTTTATGGGACATATATTAGATTTTTAATATGTCATTTAGTCAAACAAAGACAGTCTATACTTTTATAATATGATGGATGGAGCTCTCATCTATCCCTCATACTACTGAACAATCAACAACTATTCTAATGAGTGAATAAGTTCACGCTGAATAATTACCCAGGGACTGGAATTTGTTCCTGGAGCATAACCAATCTAATATTGTTAAATAGTAAGAAAAATGAAGGGCACCTAAAAAGTTCAGAAATTGAACAACACTGTAGGGACTATATGTATGGAAATAATACAATTTATGAAAAAAAATTTAAGACATTTCTGGATTATTTTCAAAATTGTTAGTTACTAGATTTCTAAGAAAACCATGTCTAAAGTCAACTTCATTTCTAAGATAATACTTAGTACTATCTTTTAGTACAATAAAGAAATATCTTGTATAATAATACTTATATTTTTATATAATAGCAAATATTTTGGCATACTCATTTCAAATTCTTTTAGCAAATATTAGCCTTTATTTTATTTTTAATTTCCACAAGGAGTTCCGTTTTTTATTTATTATCAGCTCTTTGTCCTTTGTGGAGAAAAAAATATAAAAGGATTTCCAATAGTATTAAATATTTTATTAAATAACACCCTTGGAGACATAGTGGTGAGACAATGATTATTTATCTCTCAACTAAAGCAAAGAGCCCTACATATACCTTTTAAGATCTTGATAAATCCTGTGAGTTAAATCAATTGTGATTATCTAAAAATCTTAACTGAGATGATAAAAATAAGTGGTCACCTAGGAAAATACTAGTAGCATCTAATAGACAAACATGTATTCATATTTAAATCATTGGATTTTAGCTATAGAACAGGGGTCCTCAACTCTCAGGCCATGGACCAGTCCATGGTCTGTTAGGAACCAGGCTGCACCACAGGTAGGTGAGCAGCGAGTGAGCAAAGCTTCATCCGTATTTACAGCCAGCTGCTTCCCATAGCTCGCATTACCTGGGACCAGACTGGACAACATAGTGAGATTGCCTGCCTGTCAGATCAACAATGGTATTAGATTCTCATAGGAGTGCAAGACCTTTTGTGAACTGCACATGCAAGGAATCTGGGTGGCATGCTCCTTATGAGAATCTAATGCCTGATGATCTGTCACTGTCTATCATCACCCCCAGATGGGACCATGTAGTTGCAGGAAAACAAGTTCAGGGATCCCACTGATTCTACATTATGGTAAGTTGTATAATGATTTTATTCTATTTTATGATATCATAGTAATAATAGAAATAAAGTACACAGTATCTGTATGCGCTTAACTCATCCTGAAACCATCTTCCCTATTCTGTCTGTGGAAAAATTGTCTTCCAAGAAACCAGTTCCTGATGCCTGAAAGGTTGAGGACCATTGCTACTGGAGAAAGAAGTGTCTGAAAATAATTTGAGGTCTTGGAGTATTCAGAATATGAATCTAGGCTGGGTGTGATGGCTCTCAACTATAATCCCAGCACTTTGGGAGGCTGAGGTGGGAGGATCACTTGAGCCTGGGAGGTTGAAGATTCAGTGAGTCTTGGTCACTCCACTGCACTTCAGCCCAGAGAGAGATCCTGTACTAAAAAAAAGAATATTAATTTGAACTAGGAATATGAAAGTGTTAATGCATCTTGAAGAGAGTAAAAAGCCTGCTCTGTCATTTCTAGTGGTACAGCATCATCATATGTTGTGTATTTAAACAATTTTTAAAAATTTATATCATAACTGTGGGAATTATAGGTATTTTGACACTAATACATTTCCCTTTTTCCCTAGGAATTATAGGATACAGATTTTCTGGACTATAATAATATTATAGTGTATCCAATCTCAAAATGTTTTAAAAAACATATTTTTAATGTAATTTCTTTTTCTAAACATGAAAATCAGAAATTACTATAAAACCTCCAAGTTTTTAGAAGTTTGCTGTCCCCTGCTATTTTCTCAAATGAAAAAAAAAAAATTAATCTTTCTCACAGTTTAGCTGCATTTTAATAAGTTGAGCTCACTCAGTGAAAGAAACGGAGGGAAAATTCTCTGACCTTGGTCAGGTACACAATTATTTTGCAAATGAAGTGGTGGGATGCGTGACTTTTTTAATGAGACAAAATTTGCATCAAGTTGTAATCTGATTGCTGGTGTATACCACTTGAACCTGACCCTAGGGTTAAACCAGTTCTAGCTAATTTATAAAAACAACACATACCTGTAAGGTTAGCCAAGAGTATATGATTTACTAATACTATACTACATTTTAAAACGTTCTCAGTTTATTGTACTCTTTTAAATAATGAACAAGATTATGCCCTTTGCAGGGACATGGATGGAGCTGGAAGCCATTATCCTCAGCAAACTAATACAGGAACAGAAAGTCAGACACTGCATATTCTCACTTATAAGTGGGAGCTGAACAATGAGAACACTTGGACACAGGGAGGGGAACAACACACCCTGGGCCTGTTGAGGGGTGGGGTTGGGGGGAGGGAGAGAATTAGGAAAAATAGCTAATGCATGCTGGACTTTATATGTAAGTGATGGGTTGACAGGTGCAGCAAACCACTGTGGCACATGTTTACCTATGTAACAAACCTGCACATCCTGCACTTGTACCCCAATAATAATAATAATAATGCACTGGGAACATTTTTTGAAAGTGAGATTTTCATCTTAATTATCTTTTAAAAACCCAGTCGAATATAGTAGGTAGGAGAATGAGGTGGTTTTGAGAATGAATGAGTCTATTTTCATTCATGCTTTGTATTATTAATCTCATGTTACCTTGTATGTGTTGTCCTGATTTTCTCCATATGAATGTTTGAAGCATCTATTTAAATGTACTTTAATTCTTTTTTTTTTTTTTTTTTTGAGGCGGAGTCTTGCTCTGTCGCCCGGGCTGGGTTACTGTGGCCGGATCTCAGCTCACTGCAAGCTCCGCCTCCTGGGTTCTCCCCATTCTCCTGCCTCAGCCTCCCGAGTAGCTGGGAGTATAGGCGCCCGCCACCTCGCCCGGCTAGTTTTTTGTATTTTTTAGTAGAGACGGGGTTTCACCGTGTTAGCCAGGATGGTCTCGATCTCCTGACCTCGTGATCCGCCCGTCTCGGCCTCCCAAAGTGTTGGGATTACAGGCTTGAGCCACCGCGCCCGGCCTACTTTAATTCTTTTAAAATTGGAAAGAGTTATTTCTCTGAATTTTCTTTTATGAATAATTAGATAAATCAATACTTGGAGGAGAGGGACATGACTCAATGTTGATGCAATGCCTAAATAAATGTCCAGTTGCTTGATTTTACTTGTCAATGAGTTGTGTAGGTATATCTAGAAAAATATTATATATTCTAGTGCAGTGCATCTCTGTTTTCTCTGAATTGCATCAGCTATTTCACATGTGATGACATTAAGAGAAAGATGACAAAATAGGTAAAATATTTTTCTGGTGAAGTGTCTTTGAACTATTATTTTTCATCATAATGAGACATTAAATATATAGATATTTCAAATATGGATAATTAAAACAGCCACCTCAAATTCATGTTGCCTTGTATATGCATATGGTGTTTCATATCCCAATTATCTGTAGCAAGAGGAACCACTTTGGGACGATTTGGGGAAAAACTTACTGCCACAGTAGTACTGGGTCTTAGAAGACAGAGTCATTTTCACCACCAGACATTAAGAGTATCATGTCTGCTAGAAAACAGAATGATGGAAGAGTGTGTAATGAAGGTAGTAAAACATAGCAGTGACAGCTAGAGATCTGACTTGAAACTCCTGTAGGAGTTTTCTATCTGAGAATAGTACTGGGATGGAGAATTCAGAAGTGGATAACCATCTGCCACTAGTCTGAAATGTGGTTAAAATTTTTTCCTGGATTGGGATTCAAGATCAGTACGACATAAACTCTGTCCTGGACAGTTCCAGATGATTTCAATTATCCTGGCACAGTTATTAATGGCATTCAATATTACTCTCAAAAGTGTCTGCTTTGAAAGATAAGCTATAGTCCCCAGAGAAGATTTATGAATTAAGGTCCTTCATCCAAGGAGCAATGGCAAAACCAGACAGATTATCAAGACAAGACCCAAACAAATGGGAGCAATTGTAGATTAGGAGCATATTTGAAAACAAAACCTTTGAAACAGTGCAAAAGCTCAGTTACAAAGTTGGAATAATACCAGGCTTTAAGTAGCAAGGGTAGATTGATGTTGAAGCTTCTTGCCTAAGGTCTGGACTGATCTTAAGGCAGTGTTTCCCAAACTCAGATTGCATTAGATATGTGAGAGGTATTTGCCAAAATGCAGATTCTCAGACTTTACTCCAGACATACAGAATGAGACTCTTCTGGGGTGAGCATGGAATAAGCAATTTTAATAAGTTCCCTGGTGATTCTTATTCACACTAAAGTATAATCGACATTGTAATAGAGATGGGAAAGGGATTGAGCCAGCAGTTTGAAAGGAAAAGGTGCCATCTGCAATTTTGTGAAGGCAGATTGATTTGTTGCATAGAAAATACAAATAAATACATAAATTTAAAGGGCTTGAAAGCTATCCTCATTAGTCCTGAGTGATTTTAATCAGCTTTACATTGAATTATATAAATTTGTTCATTATGTCCACAAGAGAAAGGTTATTATAGATCAAGAACACAGCTTATTAGGTTGCTAAATCCTATTTAATAAAAGTTTCCTTACCAAATGATATAAAAGGAAGAATGCCTTAGGGAAAAACAGCGTTCCAGAAGAATAACTCAAAACTATTTGTAGTTCCTGTGAAAGCATTGGACCAGATCTGACTCTTAAAATAGAAATCTAAGCAAATCTATTGGAAAAAAAGATATCAAATGTATTCACATTGGTTAAGTTATGATATGCTGGATATTAGACAATAAACTTCTTAGAAACTGATGGAATTAGCTTCTAAGTCAACAGTAATATTTTATGCACTTCTATCTTGTTACTCAAAATGGGATCCATAGACCAACAGTACTGACTTATAAGAAATGCAGTATTTCAGGATCTACCTCAGAACTACTTAATCAAAATCTGTATTTTAATAGAACCTTCAAGTCATTCACAGGTACATTAGAGTTTGAGAGACATTGCTTTGCAAGTAGAAGTGTCTGACCTGAGGAAAACTTTATTTCTATTTGGGAAGCGTAATCTCAGTGGAAAGTGAAGAGTTACAATGAGTCTACTAAAATGTTATTATTCAAATTTCAATCCTGCTATGATTCTGAAGTACTTAGAAGAACATCTTTTACAAAAGCAAAAAACATTTCACTGGCAGTTCAGGGAGGTCAGTGCAGTGTGGTGCCCTCAGAGTAGACTAAAATTTTGTCTGTGATTTAGGGCCATCAAAGTAAAAAGGAAATGTACTTCTATGTCATAAATGACTTTTTAGTGTAGTAAACAATATTGTATCATTGGCATCAAATACCTACAAACCAGTATTGGTTGAGAGTGCATTTTGTGCTTATGAGCTTTCAATATATAATGGGCAGAGTTTTGTTTCTGGAAGAAAAATATAGAACTCATGTAAATGCTAAAAGTAAAGGCAAAGTAAAAAAAAAATCAGGCAGACAAATTTCCTTAAATCCAAATGGTGATGGTATATTTATAAGACCGTCTTCAGTCTATAATAATGACTTCTTAATGAAAAGAAGGCAGAAAGATTATTTAAATGCTGTAAGTTAGAAACCAAGTCAAGTCCTCAATTAAAGGAAGCTGATGGAAAAGCTGTCACAGATAAGCCAAAAGCACAGTAAAAACGAATTGAAGTATGGTAAAACACAAATTTAATGCTAATTTAATGTTTTCCTGTGGAACATTAGTACACTCCCCCACCCATGTATCCCCCAATTCCCCTAGTGCTTGCTTAAAAACTGGAGCAGTATGAGAAACCCTGCGTACTTTATTCCCCTTTCATTGAATAAAAGTTTATTTAGTAACTTAGAACTAATTGTATATTAGGCATTGTACAATAAAGGCTGTGAGTAGACTTGAATTACGGATACCTTTTTAATTTTGCTCAACTTGGAGTTTTCAAAAAAATTAACAGTGGAACTTCTTTTTCATGAAATGCGTATTAAAACTAGTTCCTGAACACATTAGGAAAGGAGGACTACTTAACAAAAGGGAGCACCATACTCTTGCTCTCTCACTATGGCCTTTGTTCTTCCTTCCACTTGTGAATTTCATAGTGTCTTATTCTTTACGTTTTTAAATTATTGGCTCACAGTGCCATGATTAATCTGAACCCAAAGAAAAGTCGATTGCTGTGATTACTTGGTCTCCTACGAAATTTTAAGTAAAAATTTTCTTCTTTATTCCATATTAATTCATAAAATGGCATTCTTTATAACAATTATTAATTGAATCAAACCAAAATTCATCTTCTTACGGGTGTCTTAATAAGGTTTTTCACACATTATTTTTATTTCACTCTTCCCGAATGACTTGACATAGATGGAATTTTTAATTTTTTTTAAATTAAGCAAATTACCCTAACTTTCTTTTTAAAATTACAAATCATTAGTTTCTTTATTCTATATGACATTGTAACCCACATGCTACTTCATGAGTAAAATCAGGAATCTGTTCCAAAATGTATTATTTGTTAAAAACACATCAATTTTGTATTGTTAAGATCAATCTTATGTATTATATAATATGGGTTTTTAATTACTGTATGCCTTATTTTGAGACCCTTCAAATATGTTACTCCTTTTTATACAATTTTAGAACCTTTACAGTTTAAATATAACCTCTGACTCTACTGATACTACCTGAAACGTTAAAAAGGTTACAGAGGCATATATATCACTGTAGAGAATATTTGGATTTTATGTTTTACAGAATAGCTCTCATTCAGGATTCAAAAATATAATGGTAAAAATTGGTAAGCAGTAAGCTGAATTAAAAGACAGTGTTTTCTTTAAAATGTATTTTTTTCAAGAATTTATTCAAATATAAACCCTGATAAAGTGATCTATTTAGGAACTGTTTCCTTGCTTGATTATGAAATATGAGCACTGAAATGAATGATGGTCTCCAGACATATTTATAATGTCCCTTTGGAATTTATGTTTTCTCAACCAGTAGAAAATGTTGTCATGAAATAAAATGAACATTTAAATTACTGTATCTGGATCATGTCTAAATTATCTAAATTCATTGGCATCAGATTTTTAATAAATTAAATATGAATCTTGAGAGGTAGCTTTTTATATTCATTCATTCATTCATTCAAGTAACATTTATTGAATGTCTGCTATATGCAATACACTGAATGAGACTGATATAATATTTGTAAAAACAAGACATAGCTTGATCCAGTCAAGAAAATGAATAATTATAACACAATATGATGAATGCTAAAATAAATTCTATATTAGCTACAATTAGCTGCTGCCAAATAACAAACAAATACATTTTAACTAACAATTCCCTGATGCTATAGGAATAGAAATTATAGGATTTATTTATCTATGTATATATACATCCATTCACTCATTCACTTATTAAACAATTATTTAGTACCTACTTTGTACAGAGCAAGACACGGTTCTTGCTCTGGGAATATGTCAAAGAACAAAATTTCAAATATGTCTTGTGCTATAGAGGTTACAATTTAGTGGTATAAAGAAAATCTTCCCTGTAAGTAAATTGAGTATTGAAGGATAAGTAGGAATTCAGTAGTTAAAGGAAAATAGTGGAGGAAGAGAGAGATGAAGAGAGCAAAAGAGAGAGGAATTAAGAGTGATAAATAATTAATAGGATTAAATCTTGAAATAACCTATTTCTATAAGTAATAGAAATAGGTCATTATAATATAACTAGTATGGATAATACTTTTGTTGACTTAAGCATAGTCATACAACTAATTAGTATATAAAACCGAGAACGTCTCAATGCTGACATTGCTGTGTTGGGGAAATCTCGCAAACCAAAACTGTACACACAAAAACCATCAACAAACAGTAATAAGAAAGCAACTTAGAGAAATCGATTCCCTCTCCTTCAGTTTTTATATCATCAAACTAGAACCCAGGAAGATAGAAAAAATGCATTTTTAAAGGAAATAACAGACCCCAATCTAAAGCATCTTTCTATTATATACTGTAGCTAGAGATAATCTTATTAAACTCAATCAATTAGTTTGTATGACTGATAAGAACCTAACCCTCTCAGAGGAGTACAGATTTTAAATACAAATCTTCTTTTTGTTAACTATAAACTCTTTGAGGGCAAGGATTCCTGTTACATACATTTTTTGGTCATTTTTACATAGCAATTTACCTGTGGTATTAAATAGGAATTTGTTTGTTTAATAACAGAATCTTGAACCAAAGTACAGGCTGCAATTCAATATTTAAGCAGAATTAATTCCATATTCTGCTGGAGAACTGCTCCAGAAGACTCCCCTAATCATACCTCCTATTGCTGTCTCGGGATAGGATTAAACTACCTATGGCTTTTTTTCCAGAAAAATTAACTAATAAGTATAGCTTGTCTCCTCAGTAGTGATATGGTTTGACTGTGTCTCTACCCAAATCTCATCTTGAATTCCCATGTGTTGTGAAAATTCAACATGAGGGACTGGGAAGGACCCAGTGGGAGGTAATTGAAACATGGGGACAAGTCTTTCCCATACTGTTCTCATGGTAGTGAGTAAGCCTCACAAGATCTTTCTCCAAACACTGCTCACTGCACCATATCCTTGGAATGTGGGGCAATTGATCCTCAGTTTTGATATCATTCCCAGTTAAGCATCAGGAAGCAAGCCACAACTCACTCTTCTCCCTACTTACAAATATGGGAAACTTACTGATACAATAGGAGGCATTTTAATATTGCAGGAAAAAGCACATACTTCGGCTTCAGATCCTTCTGGTTTCAAATACTGTATCTACCACTTGCTACTTCTTGACCGCAGGCAAATTAATAAACTTCACTGAGCCTATGTTTCCTAATGTAAAATGAGAGAAACTAGAAATTATATTTCAGGTTGCTTTGAGATGGTAGATATTGCATATGTGGCATATGCATCATTATGTGGTCTGTCAATGAGTGTTACATGTAAATTATATACTCCCATACAAAATTAAATGCATAAACTCATATACTGATTAAGTGTTGTGGGCATTTTTATGACATATATATACATATATATATGTGTGTGTGTGTGTGTGTGTGTATATATATATCTTATATATCATATATATATGATTCTACCCATTAGGGTAATCACACTTGTGGTAAAATCTACCCAGTAGGAACTCCTAGTTCCTAGGAATATTTGTACTTTAAGAGGTCATTAGGAACCATGCCTAAAACATAAAGTTTGAAAATAAGATTACACAGTAGTTATCTCTAAAAATGCAATTAGTGTAGGAATACAGAGGCAGAGCCACTGGTGAATGAAGAGAGTTGATGGGTGGGTCTCCACATGCCCCCATCTACTGATCAACCAAAACAACTCTAATCTTGTATTTTGTTTTGATTCATTTTTGAGACAGAGTCTTACTCTGTCACCCAGGCTGGAGTGCAGTGGTGTGATCTCATCTCACTGCAACCTCTACCTGTTTGGCTCAAGTAATCCCCCCACCACAGGCTCCTGAGTAACTGGGACCACAAGCACCCAACACCATGCCTGGTTAATTTGTTTTATTTTTTTTTATAGAGACAGTGTCTCACTTTGTTGCCCAGGCTGTTTTCCAACTTCTAGGCTCAGGCAATCAGCAAGTCTCGGGCTTCCAAAGTGCTGTTGATTACAGGCTTGAGCCACCATGGCTAGCCCCCTAATTTTGTATATTGTTTTAATGTATTTTGTTTGGAAAGTGTTTTCTACTGCTTAACTCGTAACACTTTCACCATGACCAACAGAAAACAAAACAAACAAACAAACAATAAAAATATAGATACAGCTCAACTCCTCATTTTTCAGAGGAATACAGTATCCTAAGTGACCCACGGATGGTCACACAATGGTTGTTAGTGGTCAAATCAAAGCTTAAACTCCCTCTTTTCTCCCTTGTTTAAATGTTTGTCTTTCAGTTTGTTTTCTCCACCATGACTGTTAATTTCCTTCATCTAATTCACTTTTTGGAAAAGGTTACTGGGGTGGAACTTCAGAGACTGATCTGTAGCCAGGTGTTTTTGATTTCAGTGTACTCTTTTAGAACATCCCCACTAACACTGGAAAAGTTGGTGAATTTTAAAGTAGCTAAAAGTTTGTTGTCATCTGAGCATACTGACTAATGGATTTTTCTCTTTTTAAAGGATTGGAGGCACTGCAGGGACCTTTTTTCTGACTGGGTTAGATTCAAGATTTTATAAATTATCTTGATAAATATTTAGACAACAGTTTTTCTCAGAAGTAAGTGACAGTAGGCCAGCAGAAACAGTAACAGGTTAAATCACTGTTTTACAAACCTGGCTACCCACTTTTGTCATACAAGGAGGTTTTTAAACTTTAAGCCGTATCCTACACCTGATGAATCTAATCTCTAGGGCTGGAGCCTGACATTGCTATTTCTTAAAAGTCCAATTTGATTCTCTTATAGCCAGTGTGGAGAACTGCTGGGTTATATGAGTAAAACTTCAAAGTGTTTTCAACAGGTGGGAACAGAACAGAAATCATTCTTTAAAAATTAAATCAAACCTCAGTAGGCTGTGACCATGTAATCAATGAACTTTCATACTTTATCATACTCTTTTTCCATTACAGTGTTCTCTGGCACTATAAATTGCTAATGACTGTGTGTAAAAGCTAAAAAAGCAATTCTATAGTCTCAAGTTACTGTGAGAAAATCCTATAAATGACATTCTTTAAGTAAGTGTGAATTATCCTGTCCTTCAGGCAAGAGGCCTAGTTTTTTTTTTTTTTTTCTTCCTCTCTTGTTTTTAATACTTTGTTATTCATTGCAGATGGCAAAATAAGATCTAAACTCACATGATACTGAGTTACTCCTTCATTATTAAGTTGTCTGATAACTTTAAAGTGAAGAAATGAAATAACAAGCTCTCAGTCAACTCAAGTGGTTTTAAATTAAACTAGTTCTTAGTACAATGCTTTTCTCTCACATGCTCCAAAATGTTCACTAAAATGGGACATATATAAGGCATTTATGATTGTAGTTAAAATTTTTGTTATTTGGGGCAAAAGTTATCAAATATCATGTTCAGTTCAGAAAATGCATGTCCGAAAACGGAACTAGTCAGCACCAAATGTTTTATAAGGAGAGAATTCACAGCTGTATTCAGCTGCCACATTAGAATCACAAACTGAAAGGAAATGAAACTAAATTTTTATGTAAAATAAATGTTTCCATATAAAATAGCACAAGGGAAATTAGTGTATAATTATTCTTATACCCTAAAAGTTTAGATTTGTCTCAAAAGGAGGTTTCTTGCATATATTTATTGAAGCATATGGGAATATTAGTATGAATTCCCCACAGATTCTTCCTAACCTACATACTGTATGGTATGAGAAATTCTCAGTGTTTCAGATATTTGAGTTTTAAAGAATTATAGACCTTTCTGAATCCTCTGTTAATGGTGATTATTATCATAAACTATTGTGACACATATTTTCAAATGATGACCATAATATTTCCAGGTTCACCTGCTACTCTGTAGTGTGACCTTGTTATTCCTCAACAAGATGAAGTCAAAATTCCTTACCTATAGGATCTAGGAGGGCTGTGATTTCTTTGAGTAATGGATTATAGCACAAGTGGTGCTATGTCATATACAAGGTCATAAAAGATGATGCAACTTCCACTTTATTCACTAAAACATTTACACTTGGAGCTCTGAGCCACTGCATTAATAGTTTGAATACTATGAGGCCATAGCCTTCTGGCAATGCTAAGCTGCACAGAAAGGCCACAGGTACGTGCTCCTTGCTGCTAGTCCTAGTCTTTGAACCCGAAGAGCCCAGGTTCCAAACATGATTGAAGCCATCTTGAATCCACCAAACCAACCCATCTGCCAGATGAGAACCACTGAGTTTCCTAAATGACTTGAGAAATGGAAGAAATGCCCAGTGTAGTCCTGTACAAATTGTGAATTGTGGCATTTTTTTTTAAAGCTGTTTTAAGACACTAGATTTTAGGATCATTTGTTAATTGGAAAACTGTTATGGATTTAGATGACAAATACTAAATCATTAGGTCCAATTTGAGAATTAAAGAGTTGATTAAAGCAGAAGGAGTATCTATGCCTTTTTTTTTTCAAAAATTAAAAATAACAATTTTTGGAGGCATATTTTACATATAAAAACTTTACATATAAGATCTACCCATTTTAAGTGTACAATCCAATAATTTTTATTACTGAATTGTGCAATTAACATCAGAATCTAATTTTAGAACATTTATCCCCTGTGCAGAAGGAAAAAAGAACTGTTAAAGGGGGTTTTAGACTATTTTCCCAAAACAGATCCCTTGTGCCCACTTGCAGTCACTTCCTCTTCCCCAGAGCCACTTAATGTTTAACTTTATTATATCTTTTATATAAACAATGACAAAACTTTGGTTTGGTTTTAGAATCTTAGCGAGTTCAAGAACAGGAGATCAAGCAAAACATGTAGATCTGGAGCTGCCTTGAGCACTAACTGATTCTGGGTTCTTTTCTTGTTGATACTTAGCTTCTGCTTTAGTCTCCAAGAGTATCTGTGTCCTTAGTCTCTGAGTCCGTTACTCATTATTTGAGAGAACAGGCCTTGGATTGCGTCTATTGAAGTTCTATTTCCAGCATGTACACACTATGTGTCATTGGACAAGTTACCTAACTTTGTAATTCGTAATTTACTCATCTGTAAAATTAGAATAATATTACCTACCACGTAAGGCTATCGTGAAGATCAAGTTAAATAATATGGTACTCAGAACAGTGCTCAGTGTTCTCATTAGTAACAATAATAATAGCCGTTATTTAATGAGTGTTTTTCATGTAGCCAGAAGTATACTTCACATGTATTAACTCATTTAATCGTCTCAAAAACTTCATGAAGCAGGTGGTGGTGTCATCAGTATTTACAAACGAGAAACTGTGTACCCATGGGCTAATTGCTTAATCTCTCTTTTTCCATTATGAAGTACCAAGGCTATTAACATCTCAGTGAATAGTTGTTTTACTTGGCATGGAACTTATTAGAATCTTGTTTTGCATCATAGCTGTTAGAATTCCCTCATTCCTGTTTTGGAGCATTTAAAAACCCGTAAATTTTCAGCCATTCTCTATCCTTACAAAGAGACACACACATATATGTGCACACGTACACACAGCAAACACGCACATTTTCTTTTGGATCTAGAATACAAATCTTAAATATGGTAGTTTCTTAGCAAAAGGTTGCTGAACAAGATGAAGGAACAAATGCAGCTGTGTCATGAACACATCTGCAACTTTGGGACAACATGAAAATCAAAGCCCTGGTTGGTATAAAGGGTTATGCATTAGGGACTGAGGGCATCTATGTTTATACAAAATAGAATTTCTAAAAAATACCCATCACTGTGATATGAGATGCTCTGTCTCCATGTGACGTGAATATAATGTAAGGAGTTTTGGGCTATAGCGTATTCAAGTGAACTTTTTTTTAGCCAAGGAATCTAATCATTGAAAGTATCTTTGTAAGTAATTCACCAAATATTTGGCCAGGAGAAAGATAAACTTTTTTTTAAATGAGCATATTTTTTAAGTTTATTATCAAACTTCTTGTATTTGCTTGAAGACGAGGTCCTTTTTTTTGTTATTATACTTTAAGTTCTAGGATGTGCAAGTTTGTTACATGTATATACATGTGTCATGCTGGTGTGCTGCACCCATTAACTTGTCATTTACATTAGGTATATCTCCTAATGCTATCCCCTCCCCCTCCCCCCACACCACGACAGGCCCCCACAGCACGACAGATTATGCTATGGTGGATAAAATACAGCACGATTTGGTTGACTGTTTGGGCCTCCAGCTCTGTTCTTAAGGGCTTATTGGAGGTTTATCATCTTGTATGAGGTATACAGGCAGAACTCCGAATCTGGCATGTCTTGGTAATAGGTGTAGTTTGTTCCCAAATACTTAGACTGATAAAATTATGAACAAACAATTTCATTTGGAAAATAATATGGAAAAAATGTTTCCTGTATTTGTTTGTCAGTATGCACCCCTCCCCCAACCCAAAAGTGCACCTTTGGTTAGTAATGATACACCTTTATCTCTGTGCTGCATTTTATCCATTTCACACCTTTATCTCTGTGCTGCATTTTAACCCAGTTTTGATAACATGGCTTTTGTTTACATCCTCTCCTAAGCAGCTCATAAAACTTTAATACACAGGCATGATAAATTCTAAACTCTCTGATAAACTTAGCACCAAATAAGCAGCTGGCACTTTATTGCCTACAACTTCCTATGCATTTCCCCATAGTTCTAACTAAACAAGAATGCATTTATGTTTTATTTTTTTCTAATTAAGTAGAAAAGAAAAACAGAGCCTAGAATTGATGAGTTTCAGATTTAAAGCATTTCTGTTATAACTGTCAGGCAATCAATTAACCAATTTCAGAAGATTTGAATCTCTTTTTCTTATTATATTTCTCATTTCCCTCAGTTTTATCCTCCTAAGTGGGAAAGCTTCCCCATCCTCTTCAGAGAAACAATTCATTCAGTGTAGAGATAAGCAAATCAAATAGAACAGTGACAAAATTTAAATATAGTGCATGCGAGAATGTTTTTCAGATTTAAAATCTACAAATCACGTTTTATGGACTATCTTTATATTCATGAATTTCACTCTCCTAAGAATCACTACAGTTTAAGGTCTATAAGAGATTAAACAGGAGAAAGTATATTAAGAATGATTAACATGCATGCTTCAAAAAATAAATAAAATTTCTAACATGTAATATACATACATTAATGATTCATTACTTTTAGTAATTTTGGAACTCCAATAGTCTTAAGTACTACAAATGCATTCTAAAGGTAGGGGCCCAGACTGTTTTTTGGGTTGCTTGTAATATTTTACTTATTGGCCTGGGCCATGGTTTATATGGATGTGATCAGTGTTTAGTAATTAAACTGTATAATCCTGACTTGTATACTTTTGTTTATGAATGTTATGCCAGAACTTAAGAGGAAAAAATTTTGAGCCATACTGAATATTTGGAATTGGACATCTCCCAAAATTATTAAAGTTCCTCTTGCATAAATTCTGTAAAACTGAATGTAGTACTTCCCCCTCTTCCCATGAAAGTAACTGATATCACTTTTGAAAACCTGATACGAACATTATTTGCTATTGTGCTTTTATGAAGAATTCTGTCTAATCTTATCATAACAAGAAAGGATTTGTACCAAAATCCTAATGATCAGATTCAGTAAAATGTAGACAAGATCCACCTATTTTTTTTTTTCATTTATGTCTTTCAAAATCAATCACAGTCTATTATTCACTGATCCACTAAACAGATGTAGAATTCCTATTATGTAGCAGGCATTGTTCTGTTAATGCAATAATATAATGAACTAAAGGAAAAAAAAAACAAAAAAACAAAAAAACACCTCTGCCTCTAAGCTGTTCATGGTTTCATTATACTCTCAATGTTAAACACAATGATTGGGTTAAATAATAAAACTCTATATACATTAGATGTTTTCAAAGTGAGAGGCTGACAGACTATTTCCTCTTGGTTCAGTCCATGACATCATCACCAAGCAAATGATGTCTGAACTGAGACTTCAAGGATGTGTAAAGATAATTTCTTATTTAATATAACAGTAAGTTTAGAGTAATATGGGTTACTTTTCTAGAAGTTTAACTATGTTACCTGCCATTAACACTTTTGGCTTCACCTTAGGTGTAGTTATTCATGTGGTCATAAGATGGCTGTTGAAAGCAACTGTGACAGCATGCTGCCTTTTTCACATCCAGCAGGAGAGGGAAAAAAGTCACAGTTTACCAGTTCACTGAGGAGTGTCATACACATGTTGACTTATGATATTCCGGAAGTTCGTATGAATTGATGGATACTGGAACACTTTAGGATTTATTGATGAAGGCAGAGCAAACTAAGGCGTAAGATGTGATGGGTATGGCTCTGAACTGGACAACCAGTGACTTCTACCATGTTGTAGTTCTTCAACACGTCAGTCAATAAAGAGGTGTTAGAAATGCCATAGATTTCTGAGATTTTATTAATGTTTTCAATCTGCATACATACTCATTTTTCTGGGGAAAGGGACCAAATCTTTCAGCATATTTTCTGTGTGGTACATGGCTCCAAAAGATAAATAACTGATATTCTAAAAAATATAACTGACAATAATCAGAATAATCTCTTGAAGCACTTTTATACTTTGTTTACTTTGTGTTTATAACATCTTTGGAAGGCTGGCAGTATCTATATTATTACTACCACCATTATCATCATCGTTATTGTCATTGTCATTATAGTATTATTATACTTTGAGAGGTGAAGTCTCTTCCTCAAGGCCACACAGCTGATGACTGCTGGATTTCTTAGAAAGTATCATGATATTGATGATTTTTCTTTACTGCTTGCCTCGGTAGAGAGCAAAGAGCAATAAGCATAGCAAGCTCATACCCTTCCCCACACTACCTTTCCTAACTCCCATGCTTTTTAAAAAAGATATAGCAGCATTCTTAAAATAGTCTTTGCTTTCAATATTAGATCAAAATCAGAATTAGAAAAATAATTTTCATCAAAAGCAACTGGGCTTAGATAGGATGATGGCTAATTTGGAGAAAATAAAGGCCTGATTAAAAATTATTAAATGAGTAAAAACATAGTACATGAATCTCATAATAATCTAGTCAAAAGTGGTTCTTTTGGTGATGAAATAATTAAAATGCAATGATGAAAGAATTTAAGCAGTATTGTGATACAAAAATACAATGACAAAAATTCTCAAATTTGCTTTCATTGGATAGGTATTTCTAGTCTATAAAGGATTACTCTATCTGAAGTAGAAAAATTAAAATAATTTATTTTAAATGTGAGTCAACAATACAATTTTTATTCAAGCAATCAGCTCCCTATTTTTTTTAAGTACTGGTTTCAAGATTGATTTTTTCCAGCCAGGCAGAATAACATTTAGCAGAAATATTAGCAAGGAGTTAGTTCTGTTTACCATATGTATATAAAGTGAAACACTATTCTGGTGCTACATGTCCAAATGTTTGTACTGAATACTTCCATAATATCAATAATGATCCACTATTCAAAATTGTATGTAGCCCCAATTTCTCAAATGCTTGAGTGATCATTTTCTTTAGTAATTGAGTTCCTCATAGAATTCCACTGCTCTGATTACTGGCTCAGTAATCTAAGCATATTAATTTGAAAAGCTGCATGAGCGTGTGGCCAGGATAATGGCAGTGAAGTAATTGCAAGGAAATCTTTTACAACAGACTTATTTTCATCTAATAACCTCTTCCCCGACAGTTACTCGGCATGCAGTGAATGTGATAAGAGTTCTAAAATGTGTATGCATTAAAATGTCTTTTAAATAAAGATTAGATATTCTAGAAGACATGTAGTAATCACATAAAAAAGTTGTTTTTAAAATAGTGGTTTTTTTTTTTTTTTTTTTTTTTTTGCTTTTAAAGAGGTTTGGATTTTAAGAGAAAGGCAGTTAATTTTTTGAGTGTTTACCAGGTGACAGAAATTAGGCACCTTTCCTGTTGTCATAGGGAATCCTCACCGCAGCATTGTTTAAGAGATCTTACTATCCCGATTATGCACGTAAGAAAAAGAGAGATCAAGCTGGTGAAGTTATTCACCCAAAGCTGCATGTCTAGAACCTAGGCCAATTCTGTCTTCTCCTAAGCCAGTTAACTCTTCAGTTCCAGCCTCATCAGAAAAGCCTAACTATATTTATACTTTTAGGGTTACATTTCAGCATTTTACATATATGTATAGAGGTTCAAGTTTCAAAGTTCAGAGTTACATAACATTATGACTCCTAAGGTGAAAGAAGGACCGTAAATACTGTATCCACTCTGTGAAATCTATAAACTTGCATTGTACCAAAAAAATCATATTATTCTCTATTAATTAGATGATTCTTCTTAAACTGTCAACCACAAGAAGGCAACATTCCATCTTTATAGCCATTTTAATGACACAGTCAACTTTTTAGCATTTTGAAGAAATTATGAAGAACATATGTCTTGGTTGGTATTCCATGAATGATACCAAGACATCTAAGTCATTGTGCATAATTCCAGGGCTGCTTTTAATGCCTAATTGTGCTTCAAAAATTCTCAAATTTAAGTCTAGCTATTAACAAAGATACAGGTTTTGTTGTGGTTTTATTTATTTTCTTCTTTTATCTTTTTGAGAAAGAATCTTGCTCTCTTGCCCAGGCTGGAGTGCAGTGGTACAATCCTAGTTTATTGCATCCTTGAACACCCTGGTGCAAGTGACCTCAGCTTCCAGTAGTTGGAAGTATAGGCATGTGCCACAATGCCCAGCTAATTAAATTTTTTTGTTGTATTTTTAGTACAGATGAGGTATTTTTATGTTGCCCAGGCTGGTGTTGAACTCTTGGGATCCCAAAATGCCAGTATTATAGGCATGAGGCACCATGTCCAGTCTGTTGTTTTATATTTAATTCTGTCATATAAACAGTTCAATGTCTTAAATTATATTAGACTCTAATTAAGTTAAGCTCTTGTCAACTTCTACAAAAACATTTATTTGGTAGGAATTTGCTTACCTTTATTACCTTAGTGAATCTGTAGTCCCTTAATTAATCTGTTAATAAGCATAGTTGCTATTTAATTACTTTAAACTTTATAAAGCATTAACATATCATAATTACACTATAGCAAAACATAAAACTTAAAACATTGTAATAACACAGTGCACGTTACAGTATTAGTAAAAGAGAACCTTTTTGTAGTAGCCCACAAACTTTATTTAATGTAGATGATCACCATCAGTTTCTTTTTCCACTCTGATTATCTCATATTAAAACTCTACAGTGAGAGTTTCTCATTTAATCCTGGTAATAGGGTCTATTTCTGCTTTTCATATCTGTGTTTCAAGAATAAAAATATGAAAAAGAAAACAAAAACAGTTATTGAGGTTTCATTTTGTTTTGTTTTCTTACCAAACAAGACTTTGGAGTCAAGTAATAATAATAATATGTTGGTGCCACACTATACAATTTTCAAGGTACTTTAATTGTTTCATTTGATTCTCACGAAAACACAGGAGGTTATATAAGGCAGGTAATCATGATCCTCCTGTTAGTAAAACAAAACAAAACAACAAACCCAGCCCTAGGGCCAGAGAGAAAAAGAGTAAAGTATAAGAATGATAGCTTCCTTGTTTTTCTTTAGCCTTGGCTTTCTGTGTCCCAATGCTTGTCTCCTTGGTAGCACCCTCAAGCCTTTCCCCTGTATTCACTCCTACCCTCAGAGACTTTCAACCTTTCCTCCTCTCCAGTTCTGAGAACTCAGAATATAATAGCCAGAATCTTGTGGGTTTTTTTTTTTTCTGTCATGTAAATACATTTTCCTTTAATCCTTTTAGTGAGGAAATCTATGGTTAATGTTTATTTCACTTTTCTCTTGCCTATGGAGTATTAAGAAGGAAAGTGATCAGGAACTGGAGGATCAGAGTACATTTTCTCTAAATGCTTTATTTCTTATTTGTTCACTATTACCAAGAAAAAAAAAAGACTGTACTCGAAACTGCATTTCATTCCCCTAAGAAAGTAAGTAAGGGATTTGGTAGGCTATATCCTGGCAGCCACAGAAAAAGAAAAGTATGACTGGGTAAATCTGCCTGGTAGATTTACCCAGTAATCGGCCTGGTAGATTTACCCAGTCAAAACATATCAGACATTTTCCGTCCCACAAATCTGGAACCCAAATACCTAATTTTCCCTCACCTCAATACAGTGCCCTCACTTGTACTTGCTTAGATTTGTCCACTGATTGCTTTAAGATGCAGAAACAACTGCTTTGGGGCTGTATGGAGGAAAATTCCACCCACTTATCTGGAGTGGGGTTTTTGTAGAAGGAATGGAAGATGCTTGGATTCCTATTCAGATCTTGAAAAGATGAGAGTACATTGTGTTCTTGGCCCCTAGCATTGGAACCACATGAAGTTATCTTAGTAATGTAGTTCATTAATGCCCTTACCGAACAAATATGTGTTAAATGGTGTGCCTTGAGAAAGGGGCTGGCATTGTTTACATAAAGATATACATTCTAATTGCTTACTAACTTGGAAATAACCCTTTAGAAGAAAACAGGAGGCATATGACTTGAGCTATCACCTGTAGCCATTGGAGCTTCTGTCTTCTCAATCATAAACCGAAAAGTTAGATAAAATATATGCAATTCAAAGTTTCCTGTAACAAATCATATTTCACTTATGCAAAATTGCTTCACCATTTGGCTATGATATATTAAGTGATAGCTAGCTTCAATTTTACATGGATTTAAATGCTTATGCTTGCTACAGAAATATCATTAAGAAAGGTTACATATTAAACAAACATCAGTGTTTTGAGAAACCTGGGCCAAGTGCTTGTGTAAAACAAACAAATTTAACCACAAAGCAAAAAGGTAAGCAAAAAACAAAAGCAATCATAAAACAACAACAAACAAACCAGAAAAGTTAAACTAAGCCCAGGAATAGTGAATTGGAATGTCTGAGGATGTTTAAAATTTAGAATCCTAGGGGAAGGGGGTGGGTGTATTTGTCTCTTACTATCAAACATTTGAAGGCTCTGATGTATGCAAACAGTTAGACATATTTTGTTTGTCTACGTAAAAGTAAAAACAATAGGCAGAAGTTATTATATGTTGACCCATTTTTGACCCTAAAAGAGGAATAAATTTTGAGCAATTTGACTTGTGCCACAAAATGAGCTGCCCCGAGTGGTAGTAAGTTCACAGTCCTGAGGTATTGGAGGTGACTTAGACTTCAGTGATGTCATAGCTGGGATCACTGAATTTGGGTTGAAAGTGTGGTATATCTATTACCCCAAGAACCTGAAGCAAAGAGAACATTGAAAAATGGTGGAGATTGGTCCCCACTGGCTCTCCTTAGCCATGGCATGTAGCAAAATGCCTTTAGACAGTAATGCTGTGAAAATCTTTCACCTTCGCCGTCTCCTTCATTCTGTGCTGTTGTAGGTAAGAAGATTGGAAAGTTTCAGCTTTGGGCAAGACTTACACGATAAAAAATAAGAAGCCTTTTAAGCAAAACCATAGGACACATAATTCTGTCCAGTAGATTTACTTGTTATTAATATAACTTAGTAACAATCTACTTGGGTTTTAGGTAGCTCTCGCAACTCCTATCAACTGAGTAAGCTTCTGTTTACACACAAAACGTAAAACAATGATTAAAACTGGTAAAATGTGCTAGATGAAATCAAATTTGCAACAAGGCGGATATATTATTACACTTCCTTTTTTTCTGAATTTTTTATCTTTTTCTCTTTCTATAGAGACTAACCCAATGTATTTGTAACAACTTTTATTTTGAGCAAAAGAAATAACTAATTCGAAACAATCCCTTTGAGGAGAAAAGAAATGAAAGGCATAAAACAGTAGACTGGGAAAAAGTTCTTTCCTCATTGTGCTATTTTGTGTTCCTAATTTTGCAAGACAAGCAAATGAAAGAAATGCTGATTATAACAGTAATTATATCAGATAACTTTAAATACCCCCAATTTAACAATATAACCCAAACTAAGCAGGTATATTTATAGACAATACATACTGAACCGTTAAGCTCAAAGACTTTTTCATTTAGAACTTCATTTAAGGGCTGCCTTTCCCTCTCACCAGCTGTGTGACTCTTGGCAATTTATATGATACTTCTGAGACTCAGTTTACTGAATTTGTAAACTAGGGGTAATAAATATACCTACTTCATAGGATTATAAGAATAAAACACTTAGCCTATGGCTACCTGGATCAAGTACTCAGTGAAAGTTTGCCTTTATTTTAATTAACTTAAGGAAGGATAAAGCATATAGTTCTGCTGTCTCTTTTTTAACTTCTTTTGTGTGGATTTTGAAAGATAAGTTTTGAGCATTATTTTAAAGGGATTCTGTAGTTTGTAGTTGTTAAACGTCTTTTTCCATGGGTTAATTTATTTAAGGATTTTTTTTTCCATTGTAGAGAGTCACAGGAAGAAACTAAACAGAAAAATTTGAAACCAAGTAAGTTCTAGTCCTGCCTTACCACTTTTAATCTGTATGCTTCGAGGCATGACATTTATCCTTTTTTATCTTAAGTCCTTCATCTGTAAAGCATGGGACTGGACTGAATACTTTCCTGAAGTTCTCTTTATTTAGAAACTTCTGTAATTCTAAGAATTCTGTGAAATTAAATGTTTAGGGCAAAATACATATTTTGGCTATACAGTATAATACAAAAATGATTAATTTCTCAAAATATAGTTTAAGGATCACTTGAGTTAAAAAGCACCTGAGGTGATAGTTAGAATGCTGATTGTGGGCACTCACTTCAGCTTCAAAGTGTCAGAGTCTTAGCCACGTGGTTTGGAACCTTGTTTTTAACAAGCTGTTCAAGCGATTCCTAGTTTAGGTGACCACTGGAATTTAAGAACTGTTGCTTTGGAATTAAGGATAAAATATGATTCTTTAATCGATGTAACACCTGGGGTAAAAGTTTTTAAACTATCACAAAGCTCTTTTACTCGCCTACCTGAATGAAGATTCTGAAAAGATCAAGGAATTTCCAGGGGTTCCTTTTAGCCTATGTTTTTGATTGCGAACTCTGATTTTCTATTAGTTGAAAAAAAAAATCTGAACTTACTGGAAACAAAAGTAAAGAGATGACTGAAATGCTTTATTGGGACATTGTGAATTTTTCTCAGACACTCAACAATTTTACTTTTTTCGATGGAAAATTCATTAACTATAGGATTTTGAAAATATCAAATAAAGAACATATCACAAATGGGCAAGGGAAGGAAAACATCTAGCTTTTAATCTAGTTATCTTTAATATAATCACGTCAGAATAGCTCCTGTGACTTGCAGCTGAGTACACAAAATAGATTAACGATAAACTAACATTTATTCACAGAACTATAAGCAAGTAGTTTTTTAAACAGTTTCGTTGAAACAGATGTAATTCTCATATCATACAATGCACCTGTTTAGAGTGTACATGTCAGTAGTTTTTAGTGTATACACATAGTTTTGCAACAGTCACAAGCAAGTGTTTTTTAACCACTCAAAATTCTCTCCATTTTTGTTGTTGTTGTTGTTGTTAGGAAGATGCTCGCTCAGCTACTAGTCTCTCAACTGACACCATACATTCTAAACAAGCAATTTCACTCAGCATTTTATTGACAAACCACTTTTATCAGAATGCCAGGGGCTATCTGGGTGTAATTCTGTGAAAGAATGATTTGGACATTTACACTGGATCATTTGGGATTCCAAAGTAAATTCACCTGAAAGCTTATTTAGTGTGAATGCCAGTTTCCACGCAGCTTGATGAATGCCAGGCTGAAGAAGATTGATGATGGAAAAAGGGGGAACTTCAGATTCACTTGCTGCAAGAGCATAGCCATCAGATTTGATTAAAGACTACTTTGGGGTCAGATACTCTTTCATGCTCAATTGTCAAGTGATTCCCACCACTGTAAAAGAAAATACACATTTCTATGGCATCCAAAAGGGCACCCTTGCAGTGTGTGTGTGTACGTGCATGTGGGCATGTGTGAATCTTACAGAGCACCATACTACTCCAAGTAACAGAAAAAAAATCACCCAGAAAGTAGTTATTGTTTTTGAGGATAGTATTAGGAGAAAAATAATAAAAGATACATAGGAAAACAAGATGGTCTGTGAATCATTGCTAGTTTTCTCAGGGATAACTGTCTTATCAAAAGCCATGAGCATGCTATTTATGCTTCCGGTCACTCACATAGTTATTTGGAACTTTCTTTTTCTTCATTTGTCTGGTAAGAATAAATATTTAGCTTTTTACTTCCTCACCTAATCAATATTTGGTGACATATATCTATAAATAGATTAAGATGAGTCTAATAGTGCAGCTGACTGTGAATTTATATTTAGCTTCATATTGTAATGTACATATATCTTCTGTGAGTTCAATTGTTGCTTTTAGAAAATAATTGACTCTGTTGTGTCAGAAAGTTTGTTGTATAATATGCAGCTCTCCTTTGGCATCAAATTCAAAATTGAAAATCCATGTATTAACAAAATGCCTGAAATCTGACATTGTATTTGGTGATGAGGAAAGCTAAGTACCACTTTGTGTGAACTGGAAAAGTGACACAGACCATGTGAAAAACCAAAACAACTGTGCTTCCTACCCAGATATGGCAGGATATTTGTATAGCTCTTGAAAAGTTACATACAAGAAAGTGTAACCACAATAGGAAAGATCAAATTCTTTAGAATTCTTGCACAATATTATTATTATTTTGCCAGCATAGAATCAGTACCAAATCAGAGTTATATGTTGCTATATACCTGTTT
The DNA here is from genome assembly GCF_000951035.1 of Colobus angolensis palliatus. Taxonomy (NCBI): domain Eukaryota; kingdom Metazoa; phylum Chordata; class Mammalia; order Primates; family Cercopithecidae; genus Colobus; species Colobus angolensis. Next base: position 8,501,959 of record NW_012123487.1, read on the forward strand.
TAAAAATAATTTTAAGGTCATTTAGAAGTGAAAAATAATAATTACATGTGTGATATATGTATTAACATTTGTGTATACTTGTGTATGTGTGCCTATGTGTATCTTATTTAGAATTTCCTCACAAGCCACCTGTTGGATTCTAATTTTGAATTCCTACAGTCTTTCTGAGACTGATTTAATTAAGAGAAAGCAAATCTCTAGCCTGGATACTCAAAATGATGTGTTATTTGCTCATTGTCATTTCTTGAGTTATTATAAAATCAGAGGAGCAAAATAATATTATACTTTTATATTTTTGCAGTTTTATGTGCAACAGCAGTAAAGTAGAATCAAATATTAGAAGAATTAAAAGGCTTGTAGCTAAAACCCATTTTCTGAAATCCTTGCCTACAATACTTACAACTTATCTATTTTGGTGTGTAAAAATGCTCAAAGCTCCTGTTCCTTCATGACTTCAATAGTCTCAAAGTACAGAGAGATACTTCAAGCTGTGACTAGCCTTTTAAAAAACCAAATAAATTAGCTTAAATTCTCCCACAAGCTTCGGATTGTTAATTAATTCAGCCTCAGTCCATTATACAATTATAATTTAAGCTCTTGGTCCCTACATCTGTTAGCAATGGAAAATAATGAAAGAAATAATGTTGATGATGATTTATCATGACTTGCCAAGAGTAAAATAGTAAATGAAAGAGAAAGCCTCTTTCTGGATTAAAAGACCTGGATGGAGATCACAATTAAGCAGTTGGCTTTAACACATTTCATTATTAATTGATATTTTCCTTTAATTTATCTCTTAGTAACTTAAGCAATAAGTAAATCCACATGCTAATTAGTTTTTTATTCCAAATATCTTTTGAAGCTTCAAAATTTGATTACTTTAAAAAATCACCAAAATGTGATTATTTTAGATATTTCTTTTAAAAAAATGTCTATGCTGCTTAGTAGAATTGAAAATTTGTTAAGGCTTGATAAGAACTTTCAAGATAACTGAATAACTAATTTTTTTTTCCTAATGAATTAATTTAACTATTTTATTTTTCTTTTCTTATTTTTTTTTTTTAATGTAGTACCATAGACTTTGATCTAAACTTCTTGCCATCCACTTTGGAATGCTGTTAACTCACCAGAGGTGATTGTTTGAATCATCAGTTTTTGGGAATGTGTTCAGGAAAAAAGTACTTGAAAAGAATTAACATAAAAATGTCAACCAAGTTGAGGAAGGGATAGACATAGCCTGAGAAACTATGTACTCATACAAACTTGAATCGAAGATTTTTCAATTCAATGCTTTTAAAAATATTTTTGTCAAAACTGATCTCAGTTAATTTTGAAAATAATTTAATAACATGCTTTCATAACTCAATGTCTTAGTAAATTCAGCATTTTAGGGAAAGATAAATTTAGCCAACTAAAAGTGGGATCTTACTTTATTTTAGGGAGAAGACCTCTGGTCTTATAACTGATTGAACTATAGTTTTCACTGTTCAGTTAGTATCTGGAAGTGTATTTGAAAGTTTGTAGATAGTTTAAATTGAGGGATGAAGGGGAGAAAATCACAAATGGAAATTTATTCATGCTGAAAAATGCCTCGAGAACTTTGAGATTCAATCTCATTTAACACCTTGATAATTCAGGAGATTGAACAATAGTTAATGAAAGTTGCAGATGGGTCCAAACTAATAGATGTTACCCAGATTTATTAAGAATAAAGAAAAATTTTCAAATGAAGTAACGGAGAGAGGTAGTTTAAAAATTCACTCAATGAATAATTCTGGAAAACAAAACTAAACTGTGACTTGTGGGAATGGTGGTAAAATGCCATCCTAAGAGATTTCATGATATTCATAAAACAGCATGTTAATTGTGCTTCTACACAGATGGGATAGACGAACATAGCGTTGAACTACATCTATTATTTTGAGACATTTTAATATCAATGTATACATATTGTATGATATTAATAAATTAGAATCATTAACAGTAAAAATGAGCTACAGTAGAATTAGTTGTATACTGGAACACTTGGCATATTCTGAGATATATAAAATATATGACAGTCAAATTATGTAAATGAAAAAACTGTCACAAAATAAGCCCAGATAGGCAGAAGAAATTTATTAACTTTTCAAAAGTTGTAAGACCTCTAGTTTGGTATCTTTTATTGACCTTAATTGATAATAAAGTTATATTGTGTTGGTATACGCTGGACTGTTTATTGGCTCTTTTCAATTTCTAATTTGTGTCAGTAATAATATCTATGCATAACAAAAATGTTATAGACTGTTTTGTAAATGGAAGAACACTTTGGTATATAAAATTGATTACTATATGATATCCAAATGGGATATATTTACCTTAATATGTTTTCATTAATTTTTAAATTGTCTACATGTTCCACTATCCTTACCATATGAAAAGAAACTTGCCAAAATATTTCTGGTATCATTCACTGTACTTCAAAAATTAAAAAAAGACATTAATTTTTCTTTAGTTAATGAATTTAAAACTATAAGGACTTACTATTGATTTAGCTCATAGTAATTTAAAAAATTTACTGATTTTTCTGAAAATTTACAATTGAAATATTTTATTTTTTTTCCTTATTAATACTATATTGTTCAGTTCTGCTTTTGCTTCTAAAATAAGGAAAAAGAGGAGGAGGAGAAGCAAAATAAAGAAAAGAAGAAGAATAAAGTCAAACTGCTTCACACTACTCTAAAGCTGTTCAATTTAATATATTCAGATGTATATCTGCTGTTTTCCATCTTGATCAATCACTTCAATAGAAAATGAGAATTTTTTTGAGTATATTTGAGATCTATATTAATTTTTAAAGAACTATATATATTGCTTGCATGCTTAAAATAGTTTAATTAGAATGTTTGTTTTTTAATTTGATAATTTAATCTTATGTAATTTGGAAAGAGTACTTGCCAACAATATCAGTAGCAAGAAAAAGAAAAAAGCAAATATTTTAGAGCACTAAATTAATGAATTTTAGGCTAAAATAGACATTTTATTAGAACGAATAATCTAATTGGAAGATGGACAATAGACTATTTCATGGACAAACTGCATAATTTCTAATTCAATGAGTCTTGGAAATTTTACCACCCAACAACTCTCACTAAATTAAAAAAATTATTCGGGTATATATGGCAGCAAACAAGAGTAGTCTCACTTTACAGTGTTCATATTGACAAGGCAGGCAAGTGAAAAATTCCCGTTTCACCAAATAAACTGGGTCTTTTTCTGACTGGGGCCATCCTAGAGTAGTTCCTTGAAGGGGAAGTCATTTCATTTGCTTTCTCCCCCTGCAGTTACAATGTGAAACATAGGATTATGAGAGAGACTTCAGGACTCTCTGCCTATCCAGGAAAAATCTTAACTTTCTTCAGAGTACAACTGGGTGGCTTTATTTCAAGGCAAAATCTACTCATATATGGGGTGAAGAGTTGAACTGTTTTCAGTGTTGAATTGAAAATCTTTAAATCACGATCTTGACAGTTGCCCCTGGGCATCCTCTCCCTTTCTGTGTTTATTCACCAGGAGTTAAGTTTATGTGTCTTTATGTTTGCTTTAATAGATTTCTCCTGTGCACATTTTAGGATGTAGATGTGGCTTTCTCTGCATTTGTCAGTTTGATGTCATCTAATTTCTTCCATCTGGGAAACGTCATTGCTTCTGGTTAACTGATAGAACCTTTTTGCTTCTGAGGGATAGAAGCTCTTTTATTTCCAAAATTGTTATCAACATATTTTGCAAAATGGTCCCATTTGTGGTTTTTAAAAAACGTAGGACTTGAGAGGTGGATGCATGTGATCAGTCTACTTTTTTCATATAGTTTTGATTTTCTCCAGACTATAGTCTGAAAGTAGACATTTAAAGAAACAAATTCGCTTTATCTTTACAAACTAGTATTAAAAATGATCAGTGCTAAACATAGTGAAGTATTGGGATATATAGCTTTAACAGGCAGTCAATAGGGAGCCTGTTCTTTTCTAAATTGCAACTCTATGATGATAAGATTTATTTTAAAACTGAGGATGGGTGTGTTAACAGTTGGGTGGGATTCTCCCTCATTCTTCCATATCTGTTTCTTTTTTGTCCCATTCTATACCTCCTTTGTTTCTCTCTTTTTCACTTTTATCTCATTCTATATTATTTTTCTTTTTCTCTATTTTCCTATTCATTTATTACATATTCTGCCAGTAGTATTCAGGCATATATTGTTAGCCCCTCTGACTGGATATAAAAATTTGATGACCCCCATCTCTAACCAAAGTTACTAATTTGACAAATTCATTTAATAAATGTTGGATTTCTACTATGTATCAAGTAATGTTCTAGCCATTGGAAATAGGTAAACAAAGTCCTAGTCTCAAGGAAGTTTATACTGTCAACATTGGTCCTAGTACAGAAGCCACTGTGACCATCGAGCACTTGAAAGGTGACTAGTCCAAAACAGGCTGTGCTTTACATGTAAAATAGATGCCAGATTTAAAGGATTACTAAATAGAAAAGAATGTAAAATATCTCATTGATGATTTTATGTGAATATATTTAATATATTATGTAAATGAATTTCATTTGCTTCTTTTTACTTTTTTAGTGGTGACTGCTAGAACATTTTATATTCTACTTCTACCAGACACTGGTGCCCTGTGAACTGGATAGCTCACAAATATTTCCTGATTTTCATGGTAAAATGTCAATTATTAAATTTCCTTTTTTTGAAAATAAAATATTTTTCAGTTAATTTTTTCCCCAATTTTTAGTTTAGTTTGGACTATAAACTTCTGGAATATACATACATATATATATGTATATATATATATATGAAGTTCAAAACAGAGAGATTAGATGGTTTGCCCAAAATTACTTAGGGAACTGCTGCCAGACAAAGTAAATTGAAATCTCATAGCTTTCAAGCACATGCCTATGTATAATAAGATGTAAGGAGTAACAAATATTGGTGGTATGAAAAAGAAAAACAAGAATTCACTAACGATTTCAAAGAAGTGACATGGGTTAATCAGGTTCATGTTTTTACCTTGTTCCCCAATAGAGGGAGGCTGAATATCATCTGTCAGTGTTTCTACTGATGCTGCTATAAAGAGGCATAAATGTGATGTCTTGAACAATAGAGTACAATTAACAGTGTTCAATGTGATGATATTTGAATAAATGAAAATGCAAATTGAAAGATATTAAAATAGTGTTAATTTTGATAATTATAGTTACAACATGGAGAATGGTGAATTTCTAATTTTAGATTTGATAAAATAATTAAAAATAGAGTAGTCCCTATATTAGACTCTTTGAAAATAAACTGACTTTTAACTGAGGGGAAGTTTATTATAGAAACCTGTTTGCTTACTTGAAAAATGCATCTATTTCTACAGAATCAGTTACATTATACCTTAACATTTGGGGTGTTAGAGCCTTAAAATTTTACTTCGAGGGTTGAACTCCAGCACTAAAAACATGGCCCAATGTGTTGATACACAATTAGTATTTTAAAAGTTTTTTTTTTCTTTTTATTATATAGGATGATAACATCTCTTGAGTTTAAATATAATACAGTTTAAAATATGTCACTTGTCATTAATGACCTGAAAAGTTTTTGATTGTTATTTGGTTATTGAATTAATTACATCATCTTAAAATTACTATTTAAAGAGTACTTATTTGCTTTCTATGCTAGGGAATAATAGCAAGTACTGATTGAGTGCTGCTATTCACCACTCTGCTAGATACTTTTATAAACATCTCACTCTAGTCTTTTAGTCTCATGATAATTTCACCAGGTAATTCTCATTGTCTTTATTTTAAACGTGAAAAAGGACTAAAATTAAAACTGTTTCGTTCATCTTTGCTAAAGTACCTAACCAACATTTATTTTATAATAAGTATTCAATGAATATTTGTTGGATACATAAGTTAACCAGTGTATATTATAAATTCCTTAAGGATTATGTCCTTGATGTGCTTGCAGGTTTAAATGAGTGGAAAATCAGAACACACTAAAAATGTTGATTGGTCATATTTTTCTTTAGATTATGTAAATAGTCTAGTTCTCAAATCAGAGGGTGTTAATTTATCAAGATATTGAAGTAGTTATTTTTCTCCGTGTTTTTTCCAGTTTTAAAATTTGCACTGATGGTAGGTGAGCTTGCTTCTAATTTAGTGTTCTGTGATGCTCATTCTAAATTTGATAAACCAGAGTATCCTCCCTCAGATTAAGTTACTGTAGCAATTTTATACACTTTAAATTGAAAAGAACCTCCTCAAGGGAGATTACTTTTTCTTCAGCTGCGGTTATTTATACCCAATATTGGGTTATGGACCCAAATCCTACAGAAATATTTCCCCTAATTAACTATTCTAAAATAGTTTCCCCAGTATGCTTGCAAATTTCAATTTACTTGGACTACCAAAAGGATGATCTTATAGCTTGGCCAAATTATAGAACGTTAAGCCTATTGAATATTGCCTCAACACATTTAATCAACTTTACCCTCAAGGTAACACATGCCTGGGTTTCATTACCTAATATCCTGCTTAGAGAACTCACAGGATTTAGGCACACAACCTTTTTTCTAGTTATCATTGCTAACATTTTTCTCGTTAGTTGAGGGAAAAAGATGTTGAGGGTAAGATATTTTAGCAAAATATATTGATCAACCTTTAGTACTTTAAACAGAAGATGTCTAGAGGTCAAACTATATAACTTCAAATAAATTCTGGTCTTTGAAAACTTCTTCAGAACCTTTTATGGAAATACTGCTTGGAGAATGGATGTAGGTAGTAATGAGACGTTTCGTAGAGAAAACGTCAGTTCTTAAGTGTTATAAACAAAATTGTTTCCTCAGACTCATTCATTTATAACTAGTACCTAAATAATATGAAGTATTATACATTCAGGATTCTTGCTGTCCTCTGTAATGAATGTATGAATGAGAAAAACTATTTTTGTGAATAATTCCAAATATGCTATAATCTGGCTGGTAATAGTCAGAAAAAGGAGATCCATATTAATTCAGATTCAGTTAATATTTAATACATATTATATGCCAGACGGTGTGCCTATGGTTTTTCAATGATTGGCATTTATGTCGAAATCAACAACCAAGTATTTTTATTAGACAACTCTCATCTGAACTCATTCAGCTCTGTATCGATTTTTCTATAAAATTATGGAGGAATATTTTTTGGAGAGAGTTAAAGTAGAGATAGAAAAATACAGTAACTGCTCGCGGAGCGCAGTGGCTTACGCCTGTAATCCCAGCACTTTGGGAGGCCTAGGTGGGCGGATCATGAGGTCAGGAGATCCAGACCATCTTGGCTAACACGGTGAAACCCCATCTCTACTAAAAATACAAAAAATTAGCTGGGCGTGGTGGCAGGTGCCTGTAGTCCCAGATACTCCGGAGGCTGAGGCAGGAGAATGGCGCCAACCCAGGAGGCGGAGCTTGCAGTGAGCCGAGATCGCGCCACTGCACTCCAGCCTGGGCGACAGAGCGAGACTCGGTCTCAAAAAAAAAATAAAAGAAATGCAGATCAAAACCACAATGAGATATCATCTCACACCAGTTAAAATGGCAATCATAAAAGTCAGGAAACAACAGGTGTTGGAGAGGATGTGGAGAAATAGGAACACTTTTACACTGTTGGTGGGATTGTAAACTAGTTCAACCATTATGGAAAACAGTATGGCAATTCCTCAAGGATCTAGAACTAGATGTACCATATGACCCAGCCATCCCACTACTGGGTATATACCCAAAGGATTATAAATCATGCTGCTATAAAGACACATGCACACATATGTTTATTGCGGCACTATTCACAATAGCAAAGACTTGGAATCAACCCAAATGTCCATCAGTGACAGACTGGATTAAGAAAATGTGGCACATATACACCATGGAATATTATGCGGCTATAAAAAAGGATGAGTTCGTGTCTTTTGTAGGGACATGGATGCAGCTGGAAACCATCATTCTCAGCAAACTATCACAAGAACAGAAAACCAAACACTGCATGTTCTCACTCATAGGTGGGAACTGAACAATGAGATCACTTGGACTCGGAAGGGGAACATCACACACCGGGGCCTATCATGGGGAGGGGTGGGGAGGAATTGCATTGGGAGTTATACCTGATGTAAATGACGAGTTGATGGGTGCTGACGAGTTGATGGGTGCAGCACACCAACATGGCACAAGTATACATATGTAACAAACCTGCACACTATGCACATGTACCCTAGAACTTAAAGTATAATAAAAAAAAAAGAAAAAAAGAAGAAGAAGAATGCACACCTTAGTTCTCAGTTTTGGAAATATTAGTGGTAATCCTCAGAATTTTGTTAATTCACTAGCTCTGTATCTGGGGACTAGGACTAAATAAAGTTGCTAAATCAAAAAAAAAAAGAAAAAAGAAAATATGACAACTCCTTACAGTTGTGTCTTGGTTATAATGCATGGATTGGGGACTTCAATCTAGTATTCCGTTAAACACTTGAGAAGACGCAGTGCTGCTCTTCTAAACATTAGTCTACCTTTAGCTACTCCTAGCAAACTCTTCAAAATAAAGTGTGGCGGCCTGTTCTGGGGCAAAGAGATAAATCAAGTATTTAATTTTCAAAAGAAAATATTAATTTGCATCATGTTACCTGTTGTTTAAAGCAACTACATGAAATCTCTGTATTTTAAACACTGGACTGCTCATATCTCAATCTCATATAGTGTATGTGATAGTAAAAGACACAAAATAATTCTCATTTGAAAGGACCAGTCCTAGAAACATGCTAAACTTTTATTCTCCTCAATTCTCCATGCTTTTCATATAGATAAATGATTGGAAATCGAAAACCTTGTCTGTATTACATAGAAACCATGCTGAAATGCATTTCAGAACAGTAATCTAATATTGTGTAATCTTGGTGGACATAAGAAAGGGCAAAGTGGTAACTATTTCTGCATACTTTTTATAACTGTGTTGAATAACTTTATGATGCAATTCAAAGTACTGTTGTAGTATATTTTTAAAGCATTAGTGAATTTTTTTTTCCAATAGTCAGCAGGATTTATTTTTGCCTGAGAATACAAGAGCTAATATTTGTATTTAGTCAGAGGAACTACCCTGCTGTCAGATTATATCTTTGCTCTCCTCATCTCTTCTTCCTCTATCATGAGAACGATAGCTTTTAGAACTAATGGGTATTTGGAAGGTCATCTGATCCAGTTCTTTGCTTAGCATACGGGGAAACTGAGGCTTTGAGAGACTAAATGAGTGAGCCCAGGATACACAGATAATGAGTAACTGAGCTCTGGTTGGAATGTAGGCCTTCTGACTTCAAGTTTGATATCTTTTTTGTTTTGAAGTCTGTTCTCTTACTCAATAATTTAGTGATAATTTGGCCTTTCATTTTAAAGTATTTCAAATGCTTTTGGGAAGTATTTCAGGAGCAATGTGTTATGGGAACCAAAATAATTTTTAGTCAATTAAAAATGCCATCCAAAAATCTTATAATTAAATCTTATATTAACAGAAGACATAAGTAATTTTAATTGGTTTTTATTTAAATTATTATATTTTCTAAGTGTCAAATACTTTTGGGTAAGTAAACTTATAAGTAACTCTTCATAATAAAAATTTCCAAAAACAGTATGAATAAATGCATCCAAACTTTAAGAAGTTAATTAGAACACTAGTAAAAAAAAAAAAAAAAAGAGTGACTTCACCGAATGTTAGGATATAAATGTATTCAGCAACTGGACTGCTTTTACCAGGCAGACACATTAGGACATGCAGTTTAATAAATATTGAATAAAATAAGGAAGAAATGTGAATTTGATGAAGTTTTCTGGCAATTAGAGCAATTTATTTCACTATTAACATGACAAGCTCTAAATGGAAATCAGCTATGGAGGAAAATGCAATTTCATTGCTTGGTATTCCCAGTGCCATGTAATTAAATAAAGAAATAGGGCAGAGGGGCAAAAGAGTGTCCATGGCTGACTGTTCTAGCAAAGCAACCATCCATCATGCAGGAGTTTGCTGCCTCACAGTGCTAAGACGGGGTTTGTGAGTTTGTGTATACTCAGAGAGGCTTTCGTTTATAGAGTATGTTTGTTTTCTTCTTGAAATACTGCATCTCAAATGGAAGGAAAACAATAGTCTTGCTGGATTAGAAATGTCAAGTGCAATTAAATATTGTATTATTTTTGGGGGGTGGATAGACATAGAGTTTTTACTTCTTTATATGAAAATCAAATAAAAGCAGAATGCTACTATATATTATCTACTGTTGCACATAAACAGGAATCTTATGTTATTATATTTTTAAAGCATTGAGTTGGGAGCCTTTATCAATCTATATGTATATGTGCATGTTTGAATATAATATTGACAACTTAATTAGCTGTTTGTGAATAAATAGCCAAAGTAAATATTTCACATGTTTAGCAGATTTACTTATACAAATATCACTGGGTTCAAATACATTATTTTAGCATGTCTAAAACACATTGAGGCTATTTTTACAATCATATTTTCTCAGAATAACCACCTTGATTTTTGAATATGTTTCTTTTTAAAATTCTTTAAGTTTGTGTACTTGAATTAACAGATACATTTCTTTTAATGCACAGGGACATGATTAGGAACCTAATCTATAATTATGTAAATGTTGTAATTGCTTGTATTTTATTTGTATTTGCTTTTAAAATTTATTTTTATCAAGTGTTGCCATGTAGTTATTTTGTGGTAATATTTTAATCCATAAACACTATCAAATGAAGTCATAATATTTTACATTCCAATTTCTACTATAGTGAGGCATACTGAAAATGTTTTCAAAATGTTAAGGGGTCTTTTTTTTTTTTTTTTTGCTATGATTCATCTCATAGTTTCCCTTGATAGAGAAAATGTGTGACTCTAATATTAAGAATGTGAGGAGTTATATAACCATACTATAGGTAGTAGAAACAGAATTACAGAAATATGGAGTGTATTTTTTCTGTACAATCTTGACCAATTAAATATTATTTATTTTTGAAGAATACTCATAAAATCATTATTAGTGGAATAAAAATTATTAATATATTAATCAAGATAATTTATACACAGTATTTCACAAAGTATCTTATTTAGAGTACATCCTCACTAAACAGCATGCATTAATACTGATATTAGACCAATGAGTTTTTCTTTATTTTGGGAGTACTGGCTCTCCAAAAAGAGTAATGACTTAGGAGATAGATTTGGTTCTGCTAAATCTACAAAAGTGAAGAAGCCTTAGTTATTGTTGTATCTGGTTTCAAAATAAAGGAAACTGGATCAACCATTATAAAATAATCAAATGTCTGGCATTTATAAGTTGGGTATTCATAAATTTAAATAAATATTTTTCTTTTTTATATGAAGAAAATATTTTAAGTGCCTTATTGGTATTTTAATGTTAAATTTATATTTCTCATTGTTGACTAATTTTATATATATACATACATATATGTACACACAAACACAGACATGTATGCATACACACATATACACTAACATATACACACAATGCTAAAATTAAGTTCATATTCAGAATTTTTACAGATTCTAATCTTTCTCTGATTACATATAAATTAGGTTTTCTTGACACTGCTTTGTTTTAATTGTAGGTTTCAATATTTCTTTTCTATTGACATTGCTCTAAAGAACTTTAGCTATTTTAGTTACTAGAAGGGCTTAGGTTCTTTAGTACTAAATATGGAAACCTTAGAGTGTGGAAAATGGCCATGTGAATTTTGTGTCAACCTTCCACCCTTGTGGCATCATTAGATTCTGGTCCAGTTCTGATTTATGTCATGTATGGGCAATCAAATGCTCATTGATGCTTTTTCAATAACTTGGCGCATTTTGGGCAATTTCTGTGAGGATGGCTAAGAATACATTTGGTTGATGTACTAATTGATTGATGGAAATAAGTCTCTGGATGCGCTGTAAGTGCAGTTAAATATTGTATTTTTTTGGAGGGTGGACAGACATAGAGTTTTTACTTCTTTATATGAAAATCAAATAAAAGCAGAATACTAGTATAGATTATCTACTGTTGCACATAAACAGGAATCTTATGTTATATTTTTAAAGCATTGAGTTGGGAATGTTTGATGGAAATGATTGATTGATTGATTGATGGAAATAAGTCTCTGGATATGCTACAAATAAAACAAAATTGTGTTCTTTATCAGGCCAGTACCATTTGCCCAGGCCAGCCCAGACACAGGCCAAACATGTTCTCATGCATGTTGACTTCGGTGTGTGGAATAAATTTTCCAAGACATTGAACAAAATATTTTTGTTACTAGTTTATTAGAACATTTCCATATTCAGGTATAGTTTGGAATGGCAGGGGAAATTGGGAGAGAATTAAGTTTCAAAGATTTTCCATGATTGGTTCTAAAATATATATTGCCAAACACCTCTTCTCTACCACCACCAGTTGTACAGAAATATTTTGTAATTTCTTCTTCCACATTCTTCTTGAATTTCTAAACATCCCTTAGTTTTGATTCTGCTGAGAGCATCTTTGACCAAATCACATTCTCCACAAAAATATTGCTGGTATATGTAGAGTTTGAAATTTCCAGTATCTGATACAGCTTATCATGTCTCTGTAGAAATCAAAGCACAAGTATAAAAGAAGAAAGATAGTACATTTTCTACTCTTTGAGTTGAAAAATTAGGAAAGTTATTTTTAGATCATTTGTCTTTACTTGGTTTTCCCCGGTTTCCATTGTTCCTACTTTTAATCTTGTTATAGAGTCCATTTCAAAAGATATTTCTTCTTCCCTGCACTTCTACCCTGCATTAAATATTTATAAGATCAGCTAAGTGTCTCAGGGAAAACATGACTTTGTGAAAACAAGAACATGGCTAGTAGCAAAAGCTGACTCTGATTGCAAATATTTGTCTTTATTTCTCAATTCATTCTACTCAATTTCATTCTGAGTTCTTGATCAATAATACTTGATTTGAACTCATCAAAACTAACTATACTTTTGGGAAATATAGTCACGCATTAAAACTATAGTGGCTTGAGTAAGTAATGTATTACAAAATTAAACTGTAATTCTAAGATGTATTTAACAGTCAGGAAGACTTCCATAAGACTACTTCCCATTTTTACAACTTTCAGGCTTAAGCAGTATTAAACATGTGCTAGATAAATAGAGCCTGTTCTCAGGATTTACAAGGATCAAATATCAGTAGAACAAAGTTCCTCCCAATTTGTGAACTTAAGCCTGTTTGAAAGTAATAAATGTCTTTATAGCTGTGGATAAAGATCCATACCTGGACTGACATGATCTAGCAGAGGGTATAATCAAATATACATAATCGGAGTGTTTTGTCAATAAAGTGAAATAGGGAGAAATCCTGAACATCCCTCCTGTCTGAAGCTCCCTAATCCATTAAGCACTGAAGGAGACAGAAATATGGAGAAACGTTCACTTTTGCTGAAAGGCACTGCTTTTCCTGCCCTTCCTATAAATGACAGTTAAGTGATGATGGGAAAACTCAGGGTGGTTTTCTGCCTCCTTTTGTTCCACTTACCTCTGGAATGCAAATGTGAATCTTCCTGCAGCTAAGAAAATAAAAACTTAGGACTTTCCTTCTCCATCCACTCCTCTTCTTTCCCCATTTGTTCCCTCATCCTCCTTTCTTTCTCTTCTGCTTCCTTTATTCTTCTTTCTCCTCCCCCTTTTTCATCTTTTCTTCCTAAACACCTTTTCAGGAGTGAATCTCCTCTATTATTTGTTGGGATAAACAATTTTTTATGTCTATACATAGAAATGATAGCTTCAGAATTAAGGAAAGATAATTTATTTAAATGGAAATGAAATACATACTCATGTGTGTTTTCTTAAAAATCACAATAAGTGCTATCTTAAAATAAAACCCCACTGATTACTTAGGTAAATTTAAAATATTTATTCATGTTTTACAGAAGGTCATAATATTTTATCCTTTTGGAGATTCACAGGAGTCATTCATCTCTTTCTTCAATTACAGAAATTATTTGACTTTTGAGATACTGCTTCCCTAATAAAAATAGAGAAGGTGATTGCTTAGAAAATTCTGAAACTCATATTTTGCTAATGTTTTATCATACTTCAATTATATGAGGTAATAAAATGGACTCTAATTCACCACATATTTTGATGGCTCGTAAATTCAAACACATGCAGTTGTGGAAAAATAGCTGTTATACTGCAAGATTGATTCTGTTATACTGAATAGTGCTAAAGTAAATATTATAAAACAAGGAGATTTTATACAAATAGCTTATGTCTGCTCTATAGCTTATGTCAAACAATTATTAAACATTTGTATTAAATATATTGTCTTGTTATCAGCACATATCTAATAACTCCAGGGAAAGATGTAAATAACTGATGACTTTTCTCAATTTCCTGTGTACCAGGTGATCTAGATATAATACCCCAGTGAACAATTTCTTGAAGAAGGTAGTGTTGGCTTCATAATACAAGTGGGTAAACTGAGGCTCACAGCATTTAAGTAACTTTCCCAATATCACATGTCTAGTAAATGGTATAATCAATCTGTCCAAATTCAAATCAGATGATATTCCAACTTCCCCACATTAGCTAATGGTTATAATGAGAGTGTATCAAAAGCAACAAGGCACAGTATTGGTCAAATATGTCTTATATCCTTAGTGACATGGGATACCCCTGCCAATAGTACCCTTGTCAATAGCATTGCATTTCTTGAAAGTCTTTTATCTTAAAAGTTGTATGTGGATTTTTAACTTCATGTTTTTATTTAAAAAAATAATATGTTATTTTTCAAACCTCAAAATTATGTTTACCCTATAAGTTACATGCCTCCTGGGACACATATTCATTTTTAAGAAGCAGCGAATTATGATGACATATGGATTCCAGGACCTCTGAGGGAACTTGCTTGGGGGGACCATTAATTTTGTTGCCTGTGCAAGCGGTAGTGCCCAGAATTTTGTGGTGTGTAATCTATGAATCCATATGCATCAGCACTGGCAATATTAGATTCTGTTACAAAAGTTACTACACTGGCGAGAGTTTCAAATTTGTCATGTTTACCAAGATATGTCCAACACCTAGCGGGATGACTGGCCAAATTAAATGCTTAATTAATATTAGTTGATTGTATAAACCATTTCAGGGTTACTCAGTGTGTGTTATATCTATGTTATATCATGTGATATATGATATATCTGTGTTATATCATGTGATATATGATATATCTGTGTTATATCATGTAATATATGATAAGACAAATTTGTGAGATGTATTACAGTGCTCATATTTTGTTCAGTGAGATATACTGGTCTCTAATCTTTAATTCAATTCATTTTACCCTATTTAAAATTCTCAGGTTATACATTACAGGGAATTGGGATGCACCTAATGAATACATGTGATGTTTAAGTTTCTTTTTATTTAACATTGTAAGAAAAAAACAAAGAAAAGGAAAAATAAGAGCGATAATGTAATATCTGGGAATTTTCAGATATTAGAGTATAACTGTTATAGGGGAAGCCATGGTAAGATGAGGGTAGATCTTTGAATCAGGAAAGGAAAGGTTTATAACGTTTTGAAAGTGCTAAAAAAGCATATCAGTGTAAACTATATAACAATAATGATCCAGCCAAGTGCTAATTACTTAACTGTCCAAATTTTTTAACATAGTTTATGGGAAACACTTTTAATGGAAGCATATTCTTGTTTAATAAAGGACATCAGTGAAGAAATATTTTGCTTTCCAGACATCCCTTTTAAATCAAAAGTGTTACCTATAAAGGGTCTTTACTTTGTAGAGACCTGAGTGAAGCACATGCAGAGATGTTGCTGTATTTTTCTAAAATTTATCTTTATAATGTCTGAGTGAAACAGACAGAAGTAGTGATATTTGCACATTAAAGGGATACATTTACCCAAGAGTGAAAAATATTAAGATTAGAACCCAGGTTCTCTTAGTCCATTGATAATGGTTCATCTAAAAATCGGGGTAGTTCTATCTCCCTTATATTTTGAGCATCTCATGAGATAATGTAGTAGATATTTTTAACTCTGGCACCTTGTTTGCAGTGAATAATAAGTGGTTCCCTTCACCCCACTCCTCTTACCACATCTCGATTTACTGCTTTCTTAGTTTTTAGTCATTATTCAAAACAGTTTTCTTAATATTTTTGTAGGCTGGGATATTTTAAAAATCTAATCAAAGTTATGGACATTCTCACAAGAAAAATTCAGATACACTACTCTACTTAAAATTTTATGGTCACATTTGTGAAGCTCTTGGTTAAAAAACATGCAGACCCTATATAGCAACGTATATGTTTTATTTCATAGTCCTATTTATATTAGACTGCTTAGATTGGTTTTACATAATTGAGAGTGTTTTAAAATGTTAAAATCAAGAGCATGTGAATATGGGTCACACACACAAAATGAAAGAAAGCATAGTGTGCAAGTTGATAGTCTCAGGGGACTGTTCAGCAGAAGGGCACAGTGTTAGATGTAATTTGTTTATTGACAATCTCCAACAATGGTGCAATGAACCAGCAAACACCACAAAAGTAATGAATCCTTTCCTCTTTTAAGTAATTATATTTGAACAGTTCAAATTAACCTGTGGTTTGAGGCTACTGCTTGGGTGAACTAATTCGCTGATGTAATGACTTTTCTCATTTTTGCTCCAATGATTTAGGTAACAAGGGAGGGGGAAATGAAAATGTGGCGCTATGAGTTTATATTTTAGTGAAAAGATTTGCTGTTTTCTGTGAGTCACATTTGAAGACTATCTCCAACTGATTTAATGTAGGACAGGGTAGTTAAAATGTCAAATTTGAAACAAACAAAATTTCTGCCATGCTATGCAGGAGTATTATGCACAAAACAAACTGAATTGAAAGAGATAGATAGTTTGTGAAAAACTATTGTAAAGATTCACCAATCTTTTTCAAACAACAGGCTGCTGTTTGGTTGGCTATCACTGCTCATTAGTGCTTGAAATCTGTTTCCAGGGGCCTGCTGCTTATTCTGATGCCTAACATGGTGATACCATGCTGGCATTATTTGGGTTATTATTTCTAAATAATGCTATATCATTACCTCTGTGTCCCTGCCATTATTATATATAGATATTCAGTAATGAGACTCAAAGGAAAATCTCAGGGGAAGGTTTCACAGCACCTAGGACAGTTCCTTTTACATAGTCAACACTCACATAGTCATGAAAGAAATACATGCATTTCATGAGAATGTATGCGTTTTTATATAGTTTCTAAAACCATGGGTACTTTACATACTTTTTCATATTACATATTTGTAAACAACTTAAGCCTTCCCATAAACTGATTCTTAAACTTGAGAAGATAATAATTGCATTCTTCAAAAAGGGATTGGCCAGCATTAATACCAGTATCAGGATTTAATGAACCATAATGATTCTAAAATGTATAGCAAAAGTAATTGATGTCATTATGAGTGAGCTATGAGTTCCTGCCTTCTTTATAATGTAGGGAAGCAGTCTAGCATGTTGGTCTGATTTGTTAGTCATTTCTTGTATTATTAACTGTGTGTGATCTGATACATGCCTCACTTTTGGTCTGTGAGAGGGTATCAGTAATTATAATACCTACTTCACAAATTATAATGAGGGTTAAATGAGATAATTTATATAAAGCCTTTAACTCAGTGACTGACACTTTGAAAACTGAGCTCACAATAAATATTAGCTATTATTATGATAATTATTATCATGTAAAATATTTCACAATGAAAGAGAACTTGCTATAGAATACATTAGACGATTAAGTTATTCCCAGATGAAGAAAATGACATATAACTATTTGAGGTAATTATTCCTCCCAGTTTTGAGGATTTCCTTAAACTTTGGTTTATCTGGTATCTACTATATCCATTAAAATGCTACTCACTTAATTTCTGTCTCAACAAAAAAATCATTTTGCTATCGCATCTGATTTTGTTGTATCTTGTGGAGGCAGCTCTGCAAAAGAGCATATTCTTTAATTCCTTTGTTGAAGTACTTAGTAAATGTTTTGCATATAGAAAGGTTCTAAGTGAGGATAATGAAAAAGATTAAAGATGGTTGTGTCCTAGACATGAGAGGTAGTGAGTTCCTCAGGTAGTGTAAAATAGGGAAGAAGTACGCTTGTCTTGCCTACACTGAGCTTCTTGAAAGGGCTCTGCAGACTTGACAGGGACTGAGGACTAGTTATGACAGTTCCTCAGGGAAAATTATTTTCCAATAAGAAAAGCTACACTCAAGTTTTTCTTTCTACGAAAGAAAAATTTTGGTAACCATAGAATATTGTTTTTAAATTCCTAACGGCAAAGTTAGAATGTAGCAAATACCCAATTTTTATCTTCCGAATTAGATGATACAGAAAGACAAACAAATCTGTGATTGTTTTTATTCGTGATGTAAAGCACATAGAAAGCATTTCACTCTATGTAGAAACTGATCGTTTTTACTAGATGGTATAGAATATGTTTGATCTTCAAGCAGCATGAAAAGCATTAATGAAAATTGACAATGTTCTACCTAGAGCAGTCTAATTGTCTTTTAAGTTCTTTATGATTTATTCAATTTCCAAAAGGTTATACTTAAAAAGAACTATTAGTGAAAATAAACTTTAGTAAGATAATAATACATTTTCCTCAATATTTTACATTCAAACAAAACATAATTGAAGCATCAGATTTCAGCACTGTCTTCCATCTTCAAATAAGAAAATGTTTTTACTTATTTGCTATTTTGTTATTTGTATGACTATATTGACCTACTTTATTTCAAAATTCAAATATTTTTACATTGAATTTGCATTTATCAGTTTTTCATGTAGTATTTTAAGGAAGTTTGGTCAAAAATATCTTCATAATAAATAATGAACTCATTGCTAATGGTCATTTGATATATACAATTACATTAACTTAAAATTAGATTTGAGTATGCATTATATACACACTTTTTCATCATCTTTCTAGTTTTTCTGCAAATATTTATTTGAGATTATTAAAATATGAGACATATTTATCTAAAAACTGTAAGTAAAAGTTTATTTTTTAGTAGCCAGTGATCATATAATGTTTTGTTTGATCTTTGAAGTCTTTCTGTGTCTTTCATTCAGGTTTATGCTTTACAAAATGAAACTATTAGCTTTAGATATATTATCCCTTTATAAAAAGCTTATGTGTCTTTTAGTGTTATAACATTTATGACCAAATGAATTATGAATTGTTAGCTTTAAGAAACAGGCAAAACTGGATCACATGTATACCATCGATGTAATCTGCTTTTATCACAAAGGTTACATTAATGTTTAAAAATGTCATTTTGGCTAGGGATGAAGAACTAGAAATCTAATCCAACAACAAATTGTTCTTTGTTCCAATGAAGTGGTTTTTGTGCAAACATGTGCCATACACACACATTAATTTTAATTGAAAGCCAAAACTGTTTTACTGGATAATCTAAAGTGGATTATGTATTGCTACCAATTAATTTTAAGGCCACTTCTTATACAAAAATAGCGATCTTTATAAATATTTGCATACTCAATAAATGATAGTAGTCCTAAATTTGTACTCAGATGTGAATAATACGAAATTTGTAAGTTGACTTAAAATTCTGAGATGATGCTTCATCAGACAGGGTCCTTGTATAAAAGAGAGTTTAACCTCAAGAGTTATGAGCCTGGGACGGAAAAAAGGGACAGTGAAGAAGGATTAGTAGCGTTGGTGAGTCATTACCACCCTTCAGGCTGACCAGTCCAAGGAGAGTTGAAATCATGAAGGAGAGTCTATCTGGAGAGAGCTGTAGTTTTGAGGGTTGCAAAGACTTAGGATGGAGTTGGTGGGTGTGGTTAGTCTCTAAGGTTGAGTTTGTCCATAAATCTCATGCCCTGGATGCTTTGCTTGCCTCACCCTGGTCCAAGCATTAGTGAACACCTAAAAGTCTCTGTCTTCTTGCTCTCCAAACTTCTCCTGAGGATTTCCTCAGATTGTACACATTCAGATGGAAGCCAGTTGGCAAATAAGATGCAGTCCAGAGGGTCAGCCTGCAGAGTTATAGCACAAGACAGATAATGGCCTGGGGAAGGGTGTGTGCAAATTATCTGTTATAGACACACAGAGAGAAGATGGAGGGTATACTGATTTAATTATGTTACCTTGAATATTTTTATTTTGATATCCCTCCAATTACTAGTATATGACCTTGAAATAGTTCTTTACATTATTGAAGAACTGTTATATATGACACTTCAAATTGAATATGTCAAAGTCTTTTTTTTTTTTTAGATTAGAAGCAGATGAAATTCTCTCATTGGAAACAACCCTCTACTTTCTCCTTGATTACCTTCCTTGTTCCCTTCTATAATTCTCCTATATTATCTCAGGCATATTTATTGGTAAATAGAAATTGGTATAAAGCTGCAAGGACTCTACAATATCTGTCTAGCCCTCTCTCATGCTTCAGTCTTCATCAAGTCTGAACGTTGACCATCATGGTGTTCCCTATGATTGCTAATATATCATTATAACTTAAATTTATAAAGTACCTAATATAGTGCTGCTTCACCTATTGAATGCTCAATGAATTAGGTATTGATTGAGTTGTCAAGTGATTGCCCAAGAAGTTCTTACAGATAGACAACAGAGCTTGATCAATAATAGGATCATCTAATTGAGATAACCTCAAAAAATAAAAGCAAGAAAAAAAACCATTAAGAGTTAACTGCATGAAATCTGGCTTTGATGAATGGCTGGCAAAAATTTTATTACTAACCAATTTAAGTTTTATGTTCCCTGCTTTCTGGCTAAAATTCACATATTTATTCTGATTAGAAACAATGCATACAACATTTAAATCAAAGAATCAAAGATTGTCCAAATGTATCATTTGCCTACGTCATACTAATGCAGCTGTCATTTACTGTGCAGCTACTATCTACTGGTTACTTTACATATATTATTGCTAATCCTTCTAACATCACTGCAGCATCACTGTGATTCACAAATATTCAGTAACTGGTACAATACCATAGGACTAATAAGCAACAGAAAAGGAATTTGAGCTGTGGGTTACTTGACTCTAAAACCCCTGTTCTTTCCACTGTATCATAATGTCAGTAATTTGGCATCATAGTGTACAATAATTTGTGTGTATGTATATGTATGAAAGAGTAAGTGGATGTGTAGAAATTTTCATTTGAAATTCTGTTTCATTTGAAACAGAAACATGAATATAATCAGTGAAAATGCTTTGAGCTGAAGTTTTAAATTTTGAAGTTAAATAAAAAATGTGTGTCACTTGAACACAGAAATTCCACTATAGCTGTGTGATCAACATATATGTCTTCTCTTCATTTTTTGTGGTTTTGTGAGCCACATTTCTTAATGTGCTGAATTTGTTTCTTATGGGTCCTTTGAGTAATTTTTTATTAGGTACAGATTGATATTTAAAAGAGTTCTATTATGTAAATAGCGATATTTTAAAAGCAAGAAGTCACCCATGCATTGAGGACATCAATATATCAGACTTTTAATTGACAACTTGCAAGACCTGCTTGTGATTTATAGCTCGATTACAAACTCTGTTTCTGCTCTGCCAATGGAATTGGCAATATTTTTTCAGTCCAGATGGTGTATTAGCCTTGGCCAGCTGGTTCTCCCTATGCTACCTCATCACAGGACCATACAGCAAATATTACCACGTATGACCCAGTTCAGTAGGTAATATGGCAAAGGCTTCATGCCTGGCTTTGCCTTCAGGGCATATGGAAGTGAACCTGAATGAGATTTATGCATCCAAGATTTTACACTCTATCAAACCCCCTACAGTCATTTGCCTTCCTGACTTGACTTTAGAAGCTGTTTCTAGTAGGCAAATAGAGCTATATTATTTATATATAAGTTGTTTTAAAATTTGGTTATAGTATACTCTTTTTAATTATATTTTAATAATTTTTGTAACTTTAAGACAATTTTAAAATTCTAGGCCGTATTTAACATTTTGGGATTTTAAAAAGTAATTTTTTAAAGAGATTTTTATATTGTAAGTATAGTTTTGATAGAACACAGTTATAAAGGAAGCTGTTTCTGACAAATTTTAAAGCGATTCAACTTTTCATAGAGTGATTGACAATCGCTAGTATGAATTATAATGTACAGGTTGAAATACAGTTTTGTATATATAATTTCAGTATAATTACTATAATTTTAAGATTTAAGACAAAAATATTATTAGAGAAAGTGAGATGAAACAGCAACCACAAAAATCAGATGATTTACTCCAAATAAAGTCCCTTTTTGAATATATATATATATATATATTTTTCTTTTTGAATATATTTAAGATTACTTGGGTAGCAATAGAGACACAAATTTCACATTTTTAGTGTACTTTTTGTTTTATATCTAATATTTACTATTTCAAATAAAGTAAATAGGCAATTCATAAAATGTTTTGCATGTTAGATGCTTCCACATAGTTTTTCCATTGGATTGAATCGTGTAATAAAACCTTGTATTTGTTCCGTATTTGTATATTCCTAACAGCAAAATAAAAGTAGAACAGAAATGATATCCTTGGAAATGTAGCTTTATTTTATTTCTGTAATGGTACAGCAACAGTGAATGCAAGAGATTATCCTCATATTACTTGGTAAATTTAATACTGTTGAAGAAAATATAAATTTTTGTGTTTAGTCTCAATTCTGATTCTGATTTTCTAAGGGAACTGGTATAGAAAAATACTTTGTTGAATCCGGAGAGAATTCATATTCTCTCTACACATATATATCAGCATCATCTTATACACATCATACACTTATATATGTTATGTATGCATGTTTTTTGGTTTTTTTTTTTTTTTTTTTTGAGATAGAGTCTTCCTCTGTCACCCAGGAGGAAGTGTAGTGGCACCATCTTGACTCACTGCAGCTTCCACCTGCTGGTTGCAGGCAATTCCCCTGCCTCAGCCTCTTGAGTAGCTGGGATTACAGGCATGTGCCACCATACCCAGCTAATTTTTGTAATTTTGGTAGAAGCGAAGTTTCACCGTTTTGACCAGGCTGGTCTTGATCTCCTGGCCTTAAGCAATCTGCCTGCCTCAGCCTCCCAGAATGCTGGGATTACAGGTGTGAGCCACCATGCCCAGCCGATATGTATGACTTTCACTCAACTGCATTAATTACTTTATTGAGATGTGAAGAAAATTGTATATGATGATGGTTGTTTTGTATAAATTTTTAATAAGGTTTATTGTCTGTGTCAGTTTAGGGAAGTTTTTTAGAAGTTGATTTGGAGCTCTTTTTATATTATTGAAAGCTACATTATGAGATGAGATATTTATTATGGAAAAATATTTTTAATATATGCTACATTAAATTGAGATGAGATTTTTATTATGGAATATTATTTTTAATGTGATTAATATTTATGATTTTTTAAGTAAATATTTTTCTGAAGTCCTTTTTACTAATCTTATACAATGAGCAGCTCCCACCTCATAAGTTAAAAAAAATACTTGTATGCTTGGAAATATATTTAAGTAGATTATTTTACTTCTTAGGTCTTCATTCATAGTTTTTTTCAGATAATATTTGAGTTTTATTTATTTAAAAATTGTTCTAGGTTATTATCTGGAGCCACTGTCAGTAGATTAAGCTTTATTCTAGTTTAGATTGCTTTGCTTTTATAGCTTCTTCTCATTTATACCCATTTAAGTTTTCATTTCCTGGGAGTTACACATTTCTGTACTTAAATAAGAGTCCTTGGACCCATTTATTTTGTTGATTTGATTTCAGTTCACTACCTTGCATTTAAAAACTGAAATAGAAAGCAATCTTTTCTTGTTGAATTTTAGATACATTTTTACTTGACCTATTTATTATTTATTGATACATGAACTTTCAATGGTTCTCTGGTTTATCTTTCAATTTCATGCAGAAAAGGTAAAAATGTCTGCTAGATTAAACAACTTTTCACTAACCTTTTTGTCTATTCATAATACAGTGCCATAATCCATACTCCTTTTGCATTAATGGTCATCAAAAGCATCAACAATCTGAACTGTTTGCTACTGTGTACTTATAATTAAATATAACTATGTGTTTTCCTAGTACCCAATTCATTTGTATTTTTCGTAATTTTTGATTTTGGTTGATTTTAGGTCTAAACTAATTTTAATAGGGGTATTAAGGCATCCTTGATTATGTCATTACTATTTTTATCTATAATTATGTCATTAAAGGTACTAGAAATTGACATCGCCATATTAATTCTGGAAGTTGGTAGAAGTGGAGCATTCAGAGATCATTGAACTAGTAGTGAGGATTCAGTTCTTGTTACACATCTGCCAGTATTAAATTCTGATGTTTAGTAAAATATTTCACTTCTTTGAGCCTCATTTTTTATTTGTAAGATGAAAAGGTGGGGAAATATCTTTTTTTAAGCATCTTTCCAATTATCAAATAAAAGTATGATTTAAAATTATGCTTTAAAAACATATACAAAAATATTTATGCCAGAGGCCCTTTTGGCAGCTAGAAATCATAAGTAGAAGTCAGAAGAGGTGTTTCATAATGGAGAAGGTTGGATTTTCTGACTTAAAAATTATTTCAGTTTTTCAGAAAAAATTTTTTAAAAAGCAAAATCAGTTTTTTTTCAGAAATGTTTTTCCAGAATTATAGCCAAAGGCATTAAAGATTATAGTCATTCAATCTCAGTTGTTTCATCTGTATAACAGATATGATCTAATTCATAGTGTAACGATTAATTGTAACAGTCCACAAACTACAAACTGTTCTTTTTTCTGACATTTCTTTTCTTCACTACAATTGTTCTGAAAGAGCCTGATAAAATATTTTTGAAAAATAGAGTTAAACATCCTGCAACATTTAAGATGTTATGAGTACAGTGCTATCAGGAATTTGCTATATAGTCTGTTAAATTTGATTTCTCTGGCTAAGTACTCAACTTAAATTTAGTGTATGGTTATAAATATTCAGACTTTGTAACTCAGAAACAAACCCCAAAATCTCTAATGTTCATCAAATGATTATTTTTGAGCACCTGCTTTGTGTCCAGCATTGTGCTACAGATGACATCTAACTAATTGACTTCCATATAAAAGAAAGAAAAAATATGTATATGTACTGAAATGTTTGAAAGAGCAAACTAAATGGCACCTGTGATGCAACTACACAATTAAAGCATGTTTTATCATCCTTGCACAAATAGGTCTAATTTACCATTAACAATGAAATTAACTTAATTTTAATGCAAATTGTTCACTTTCCATTAAAAAGAAATCTAGTAAAAAGCCTTTTGAAAATACATGATAGGATTATGCTAAAGCTGATTAAAATATATTCAGGACTATCAACTTATAACTGTTCATTAGAATCATTTGTACTTCTTTGTTATTTAGTATAGTCTATTGGAAGTATTGTTGCCATGGGCTATAGGAACACTTGCCATGTGTCTATAGGAAGTGTTGTTGCCTTAAACTTGCCATGGGCTGTGTAAAAGTTACTTCAGTGTTAAATATGCTTGGAGAGATGTGAGTGTTAAGACTCGACCTTCACATATTCATGCCTACATTGCTGAGGCACAGCTCCTTTTCTCATAGTAAGTTCCCTACTTCGTTGGGCAATGTGTGTTGGTAGAGGCCATATTTGGAAGAAGTAGTCCTAGAAAACATACATAGGTGTGGAAACAGTTGCCTTGTCTCTGGGGCCTTGTGTAACTTTTAACTAGATTAATATTTTTATACACTAAAACACACACTCAAAATCATTGCAGCTGTGTTTTTCAATCTTGTTCTGTTAAACTATAAGCCCAATGAGAATAGACATTTTTTTTTTCTTTTTTGATTTTCTTTGCTCTTACACTGGCTGGCATAATGCCTACTACATGGTATATGTTCCTTGTTTGTTTTTTACATTGAACAGAATGTCACATATTTTCTTTTTCAACTTAAGCAATCCGTTACGTGACTTTTCTACTCATATATCATGTGCATGCGTACCTGCACACACACACACACACACAGAAAGAAATAAAGTATAGTATGTGATATGTGACTTAGCGATTAGTGGCCTGTTACTATGGAAAATGCATTGCACTAGAAAATAAGAGATCTTGTCCCACTGGAACTCTTCCACTAATTAGCTGTGTGCTCTAAGGAGCTTCCCTTCCCTAGGGCACAGAATCTATTGCTATTAAACAAGAGAGATTAATTCTAGGATCCCTTCCACTGAAGTCTGAGTCTAGAATTTTTAGTTTACATTCTGGATTTTAAATTTGTAATTTCTTTCACTTTATCATTTTATGTGGTAAAGACTACTGCATATATATCACACAATGCTATGTTCTACTATGTGGATATATATATATATATATATATATATGTGTGTGCACGTAGGAGTTGCTGGAATGATACTGGTCAGACTTACAGTGGTGGCTTTGTGGACAGGAAAAGAAGGAAACAACTATCTATAGATGTCAAAAATAACTTTGTTTTATTCCCCACTCTTTGCCTTTAAAAAATATAAAACTACATATATGATTTCTATAATTAAAAATACAAATATTTGAATATTAAGGCTGAAACATGCTAATCTAATGCTGGATAAATAAGTGTGTGTTATATTTTTTTTCTGCTAAAAAAGACTATGAATTTTACTATATAAAGTATTGGCTCTTAAGCTTAAATATGACACTTTTATAGTAAACTAGACGTATGCTACAAATAAAGGAGATGTTTTCCTCATATTTTCGTATTACCTTTTGCAAGACTGAAAGATTTGGTATCAGTTAAGTCTATGAAAGTTGTACTATAGAGAATCTGAATGACGTTCAAGACAGATTTCAGGATGACATAATTTGAGGATACTTTGTGCAATTAATATTTTTGTTTTTTCAAAATAATTCTGCTTGGGAAAAGTAAGGGAACAAAAAAGCCCCAATAATATTGCCACCTCTTTTGTTCCTTAAAACTTTGTTGTAGTGGTTAAATCCTTGGCTACTAACTGCCCTTCCAGTAGTCTACGTTCTGCCCTCTGATACTCATATAGAACCCCCATTGGGCCCAATTCTGCTGTCCTTCAGGCAAAAACTTCCTTTGAATTTAAACTGTCTCACTCAGGTGCTATATTAATAGACACCATAGATACACAAAGAAACAGGTAAATAAAAGTTTGCTTGTATAAGCATGGCTGACTCAGGATCTTGAAGTATTGCAACAAATAACCTATAAAGAGATTTAGGCAATTACAAAATCTGGAGCAAATATTAACTAACCAAGAATTTCTCATGAATCCTTCTAATCTGCTGAATGTACCTTATTTTAGTGAGAGTAACTGCCAAAATATCAAAAGATCCTGTAGTTATCAGTAATTGAATCCAGGAGTTCTCTGCTTACAAAGAATACCAGTTATCAGACTGTTGTATGAGTATTTATAAAAACAGGAAAACAAGTAAAAAAACAGATGTCAAAGTTATTACATTCATTTAAAAATAGATTATTGAAATTAATATTAGTAGAAAGCAATATTTCAAACTACCCCCATTTCATTTATAGTATATGATGAATTATGTAGCCAGGGTTGGCCTTAGGGAAAATTGGGGAGTAGGTAGTTCTTGTCTTCAGTTTTTTTCATTCTGGTGTTCTGCTTGGTTATGTTGTCAGGAGGCTTCTTTTTCTCAGTGTCCTAGGGTTGCCCATGACTGTCTGTCAGTCCAGTGGCTCACTAGGCTTCATACTTTTTATCCTTTTCCAGAACCAAGTCTTTGTCTTTCCTTCTTTTCTGTTAATATATAACATCTGCATCTAGAAAAGTGTCCTTGCATTTGATAGCACAATAGGTTAAATGAGATACAAATTGGAAGTAAACAGGTAGTGTTGGTGGGAAACTCTTTTTAGGTAGATCAAGATCTAGAAGCTATAAAGGGTTATGGTGGTGTTGCGGAACTTTAATTGAGCTAAAAACCGGGTTCTCATCACACAACCATGACAAACTAGGCTCACAACTTTGAAGGGTGAGCAGGGCAGGGTTTGTTGGATGAAAAGGGAAAGAAGGACTATCAGCAAAGTGAGAGGTCCGCTAGCCAGTTTCCCACCTTGCACACTGAATTCCAGGTTACTACCCTGGAACAGGAGAGGCCAGGCTCTCCCTCCCCACTGCAAAAGGTGTGAACTTCCTGAGGCTCCACCCCAGTGTGCATTCCTCCCAGTGCGCAGGCCAGTGGGAAGTTCTGCCAGGGAGCCCTTTTTACTTGGCTGTCTCAGTAGTAGTGACAGTGATAATAATAGTGTGTTCGTATTTCCTCAAGAACACTAACATTTTCCTTAGATAGAGCCCTCGTAATATTTTCTCTCCTTGAAACAGTAACCTATTCTCATTTTGCCATTGTTCCCTGTGCCTCGTGATATTAGCATCGTGGACACTGAAACCTAGTCTAAACTAGCACAAGCTAAAGGAATTTTCTTGACTCACAAAATGAAAGTCCAGGAGCATATCAGACCTTAAGCACACATAGATCTGGGGCTGAAACCATGTCCCATGTCAACGGAACACTCTCTTATTATCTTAATATCTCAGCTCTGGTTTTCTCTCTTTTCATCTCATTCCTTTTCTTTTTCTAACATTTATTTTAAGCTCTGGAGCACAAGTGCAGGTTTGTTACAAAGGTAAACTTGTGTAATGGAGTTTTGTTGTACAGATTATGTCATCACCCAGGTATTAAGCCTAGTGCCCATTAGGTGTTTTTACTGATCTTCTCTCTTCTTCATGCTCCACCCTCCAAAAGGCCCCAGTGCATGTTGTTGCCCTCCAAGTGTCCATGTGTTCTCATCATTTAACTCCCACTTATAAGTGAAATCATGCAGTATTTCATGTTAGTTTGCTCAGGATAATGGCTTCCAGCTCCATCCATGTCCTTGCAAAGGACATGATCTTGTTCTTTTTTATTGGCCTCATTCTTAGGCAGTCTTTTCTGGAATTGTGACAGAAAAGATTCAAAGCAGTTTTTTTTTTTATATATTATATTCATAGTTGTGTTTTTGTTGCAAAGGGCATGCCTTTTACTGGATACCTCCTATCACTGTTGATAGGGAAATACGGTCATCTCATTAACTAGTGATGAAGCCTGTGGTTACCCTTGTTTGGGGTAGGCAGAGGGATCAGTTCACAAGAATCTTTTGGAGCAGATTCATTTTAAAACATAAAAAGTTATGTTAGTAGAAAGGTGAACAAAAAGCATGTTTGAGAGGCTACTACTGTTTGTGACAAAAATTATCAAAAGTTTTACTTACATTTGGGTTTCTATCTGTCTTCTCACCTATAGCTCTGTGAGAAATAAGCATTGCTCACTGCTCAATACTCTTACAGGTGTGACTGGCTGGGGCTGGTGTTACCGGTGGTAAAGGAATTTACCAAGACAGTTGTAGGGGCAGAAAAATAAAGGCAGATTTATTAGAGAAAGTGTGAAAATACATTACAAGGGTGCAACATGTAGCACTACAGAGAAGGGGCTATCTGCAAAGAGGCAGGGGATGGAGGGAAGTTTTATAAGGTTGTCTAGAGGGGGCTACATGTTGATCGAGGTTGTACCACTTGGGCTACCTGTGGAGAGAGGTCTTATGTCAGCGGATTGTTTATGGTTGGTTGTCTCTCAGAACAATTGTTCTCCTACCTGGGGCCCCTCCCTGGTGGTTATCAAGACTCCACAAATATCCAATGCCTCTTGCAGTTTAGGATATATATTAAGGAGTCACTGGCTGGGCACAATGGCTCATGCCCGTAATCCCAGTACTTCGGGAGGCAGAGGCGGGTGGATCGCTTGAGCTCAGAAGTTGGAGACCAGCCTGGGCAACATGGCAGAAACCCCGCCTCTACAAAACTAAAAACCACAAAAATTAGCCTGCATGGTGCCACCTGCCTTATAGTCCCAGCTACTTGGAGAGCTGAGGCAGGAAGATTGTGTGAACTCAGGAGGTCAAGGCTGCAGTGAGTGGAGATTGCCCCATTGCACTCCAGCTAGGTGACAAAGCGAGACCTGTCTAAAAAAAAAAAAAAGAAAAAAAAAAAGTCAGCACTTATTTACGTAATCATCTCATTTAATCTGCATTTTCTCTATTTTAAAAGAGAAAACTGAGGCTCAGAGAGGTTATGCAACCCATTTATATTTACATATGTATTGTGTCCTGAAATAACACAGAGATATCTTTTTTAAAAAACTGCTGAAGTTGCTTTTATAAATGTTATAGGTAGTACAGAAACTTATGTGGGTCTAGAAACTTTCAAGTGCTCACTGAATTTCAAATTCCTTCAATATACTTATTATGAATCACTAAGGTTTCTTGTAGGCCCACTTAAATATTTGTGTTGTTTTAAAAAATAATTTCCTTCTGATGTTGGTTGTATTTCACAATAATAATGTTAATGTTTTAGAAAAGCTGCAGGAAACCATAAGAACCAATGTAATAGTAGTTATCTGCCTGTTTTAGAAACAAGTAACACTAAATTAATATGTACCTCTTGCTTTGAAATCTTGGTCTCAGTTAGATTTGAAGTGATTATGAAGAGACACTAAAGGGAGTCAACGTGTAACTCATGTTGCCCATTATGACATTTGAATATATCTATGTCGAATAAATGTCCTTAATACTTTGTAAAGGGCAGAAAGATAAACAATCATGTCAAACTCATACATATAATATCTAGCCAAGCCATTGACCCAAATGAAAACATATGTAGAAACAAATAAGGGGCCTATCATCCAAGAAGTTTATTTTGATATCAATTACTGGGTATTTCTAAGCCTGAATATTAAAGAGTCTAGAGTTATATAAAATCTATTCTACTCGAACACCAAGCTGTATATTGTAGGTATGGCTGGGTATTGATGCAAATTCTTATGTTATCAATCAATATTTGATACTCAATTGTTTTATAATTTTTCCTCCTCTTAAAATATTGTAAGCCACTCAGTTTTAACAAACTGAATGTATGTTATTCACTTTGCATTCCATATATTTGTCATAATCATTGTTTAAGTTTTTAATCTAGTTGACTTCGTAACTAGCATTTGGGATCATACATATTTTCATTCCTCCTCAAATAACTGGCTTACCACCTAACCCACTACTCTATTCAGTCTTCCCTTGAATTTTGTCATTATGGCAAAAGAACTGTGTGAAGTTATTAGCAATTTTGGCTACAGTCTCTCTTAGAATGTTTGTTGTCCTTAGGGACTAACAGCAGGCAAAAAAAAAAAAAAAAATCACAGTCCCCTTCAGCAACCTGTGCTTTCCTGAAATATTGGCTTTGACAAGCCTGCAGGGGTGAGAAATAATTTTGTGTGTGAGGGTTTGCACTTCATGGATGTTTTTCTGAATTTATTACCAGGAGGAAATGGAAAGAGAGCCATTCTCACCCTTACCTTCAACCACGTGATTATGTGACCATAGTGCTGAATGATTAGCTCTGTTTTGGGGAAAGTCTATAACTGAGCCTTCATTTAAAATGTGTCCCTGATGCTAATCTTATTCAGTATATTGATTATATTGATGTAAATATCAGACCACCTGGTCTTTCCAAGGCTTCTAATGATATCTTACATCTTCTTTTTATTCATTTTGGTCTATCAAATTCCATTAAAGTTATGAGAGAAACCTGTCTGTCTCTGATGCCCATAGCTACTTGCCATTTGAAGGGCTGCATGTCAAGATGCTATGTCTTACCTCTCTCCAGAAAGCTCGTCTTAGAACACCAAGCCTTCCTGAAATTCTGGACAATTATTTAGTATTAATAAAGAGTTTTCCCAGAAGATTCTGCCAGCCATCCTGTTATTTGTAAACACCTTTAAGCAATGTTCAAAAATAATGTGGTCAGGTTACAAAGGAAAAATAAAATAACAAAATAGGAAGAAATATATATTTAACTTATGTTTAAGTATAAGTAAACTTCCAAAGACAGCAAGCAAATGATGATTATGTATTTCATGCTATGGAATACAGAGGCAAAAAGATACTCAAGTAGTCCGTCAAATACTTTGAAAACATGAGCTAAGTTTAAAGCAAATAGAATATTTGAAGTCGACCACAAATGGAAATGCCCCAGAAATCTTTTATCAATTGGACCTTATGTTCACTCTTGTAATAAAGAGGCTTTTGGAGTTTATATGCCACCGTCTAATAGGTGACTGCTTAATGGGATTTACATTCATTCAAACAAAATTAGGCTGGTAAAAGACAATGCAACATGCTGTAATGTAAATGGGACTGACGGCAGAATTAAATGTTTGTGGAAACAGGGCAGCAGATCTATCAAGAGCTAATTAGACAGAGTTCAGAGGCAGGCTTGGGAGTAAATAGTATCAACAAAGAAAGAAGGAGGGCAAGAATGGACAGAAAAAAGATCTTTTGTGCAGAGAAGAAAAGGAACTATACAAAAGTTATTTAATTAGAGACTCAGATGGAGTTTCTCCCATGAGAAAAACTTATATTCTTATCTGAACCTGTTGATAGTATTACGTTGAATAAAAACTTTGATATATTATTGTGTGGCTAAGTGGTTCTTTGTAATAATTGACTCTAATAGCATTCTCTTCACATAGTAACTGTTCTAGCTATGTTCACTGTACTCAGAAAAAAAAAATTTGGAAGTTTAGTTGAAGTCTTTCTCACAGAAAGAATAACACAGAAGTTTTGCCAAAATTTAGAGAGTTTGAGGCTTTAGGAAAGAGAAAGGGTGAAAGTGCCAATAAACAATAACAATGAGGAATAACAACTTTGGATTCATTTTAATTAGCTTGTGAACAAACATAATATTAATTTTTGAAAGCTTCAACTTTTCAACTCTTCACTGTGGTTTGTCACTATAGTAACTGTTTTTCATCTGAGCCATTGTATAGGGAAAAGGATCTAGCCTTTGGTATAGCTAAGAAACCATTTTGATGAAATAAATCAGGATCTGTATTCTTGATATTCAAAGTAGTAAAGGCTGACTACTTGATACATTTTCTTTTTTAACCTCAAATTCAACATTTAAACTAGCATTGCATGAATCATTTTCCATTAAAAATCTTAATGAATATTTTAGGGTTTAAAATTGTTTTAACAAACTATAATCTATTCTGCCAATAATACACTTTTAATTATAAGAATCCTTTCAGTTTGTCAAGAATTACTATCTACCTCACAGGGCTATTGTAAGGATAAGGTGTACTAATATATGTGAAAGTGCTTGGGAAACGTGGGAGTATTGTACACATTGTGTCATATCATACCAAAATCTTTATGAGAGACTGTTGCCATGCTGATGGGCATATGGATTTTTAAATGGCAAGTGTTATATTGAGTAATTAAACCCAGCAGTTCAAGTCAGACTGATTGCTTTTTTGCCTCCTGTACTATACAAACAAAGAATTGTTCTGTGGGCATGTTCTAGATTGTTTGTGGTTTGGTTAATCTGTGAAATCCATGGACTGCATTACTGTCAGCAGTTAATGCCCTGAGATTGCTTTATTCTTTAATGAAAAGATCAGTAAGATTAGAATTGTTTTGTCCCTGCCATGGAAATAGACCAAGTATGAATGCCCAGTTTCTCTTGGTAGAGTTCCAATCTGTCTCTGACCCAAAAATATAGGTGGTATTTGGCAGTTTGTCTACCCACTTGTGACAAAGACATCTGTCTTTCCCTATTTGTAAAAGAGAGAAACTGGATTGGGTCAGTTTTACAATAGGTACATTTTGCTTCTGAACATTCTGAACACGTAAGGCAGCATCCTGTTACTTCCAGTGATATTGTCAAGGTTTCCTAAACTTGGCTAATTACCAAAGTCACCTGGGGGAGCCACTTAAAAATACAAATTCTCAGGCGCTTTCCCTGGAGATTCTGCTTCAGTGGGTCTGGGGCAAAGCCAGAAGATTTCAAGTGACTCTAATGATTATGGAGGTTAGCCAAGCTGGAAAACCACTCGTGAAGTGGTATAAAATATATCCCATTATTTTTGTACATAATAAATAACAAATATATTATTTGTCCTTATTGGCCTTGAAATGTTTATGAAATAAATATTATGGACACACTGAAGGTCACTGGGTTACTTAATACAAGTCAAATAATCAAACAGAGCTTATATCTTCCCATAGTAAATCAGGGTGATAACACCTGAGTTACCTCACGTGCAGTTGTGATAAAGAGAAATACTTTTTTAAAAAGTGTTTTCCAGAGTTCAAAGGCGAAAGGAGCCTGATTGTAATGAACAATTCAGAGACTTGGATTTTACTCCCAGCTCTGTTGCCAAATCACTTTGCAACCAAGTTTACAATTATTTTAGCTTTTCTGAATTTTATTTGCCTTGCCTATAAAATGAGGGAACTGAAAAAATGCATATCCCTGTGGTGCCTGCCAGGTTAATCTTTTCTATGGGCAGCATCGGGCTATGTAACAAAGTCCAGATGGTAGAATTGTTCACTTCATGGTTATTTAGTGACCATCAGAGAACATTATGATAACCTGAGAGTTTTGGCATTCTCTCAAATATAACTTCTAAATGATCAAATTGTTCATTGCAATGTTGAGCATGTTATCAAATGATTTTTAAAATATATTTTTATACTCTGGCACACAATACATACTTTTTTTTGACTTTTAGTTTTATAAATGTATCGTGTATTGAGTGGCATAGGTTTTGCTGTCTGGATTAGACAATTGATTTTTACACTTTATAACACATTGAAGCAGAGTTGCATAAATTACCCTTGTTACTATTTTGAAAGGTAAATAGGCCTAAAATTCTATGTCACACATATAGGCACATGCTTTAAATACATAGAAAAGATGCTATTTGGTAAATTATGGAAAAATAATATACTAATTTAAGCTCCAGGTTATTCAATGAACCACATAATGTGCCATAGAGAGTTCAAGGCTTTCAATGCAGAAATTTTCTAAAAACAATACACTTCAACTATTTAAATGCTTGCCTTGTAAGGAGAGAACAAGATGGAAAGAACTGAAAGAAACCAGTGTGACCCAGATGACTGAAACACAGAGAGCTAGGGCAACTGATATAAATGAAATGAGTAATCCAGACTACTACAAATAGAAATTTTAAAAATGCAAGCTCACAGAGGAATCAACAGTTCTGTGAATGATTTCTGTTTCCCAAATATCCATATTTGACTGGGTGTGGCATTTGTTTAGAAGAAAATCTCAGTCTTGTAAGATTTTACATCTTGAGGGAAAACTTTCTACCTATTGCACAACTTTAAAATTTTACACTAATTCCTATAACATCTCACTTCTACATTTTACAAATAAAGTAATTCACGTAGTGCTTTAAACATTCTGGAAGTAGGCAAATTCATCAGAATCTTTTAAAGAAAATCAGTTAAATTATATTAATGAAATTAGTAGACTAATGACAATAGAGAGGAGAGCAAATTGAGATCTGTGAGAGTTTCAGGAAATTTCTCACATTGCAAATATGTTTTTTAGAAAAAAAAGGGCTTTCAGTATTTCTTAGGGGGAGATGTGAGCAAGAGTTTTAGTAAGTAATTCCTAGAGGAATGTGACTTTACAAAAAAAAAAAATTCTTGTCTTTTCCCTGCTTAATTTCATTAAGTGTCAAAAGATGAAGAGTATAGATAGTACAAAACCAAGTGTATCAAGTCCACGGATCTAGGTCTCGCTCTTCTGATCATGAGAAAGCCACACACTTTCTCTGATCCTCAGTTTCTGATTCCTAAAATGAGAGCCTTGAGTGAGAACATTTCTAGGGTCCTCCTGGTTTTAACAGTTTCTATGCTTTTAGTCCATCTTTAGTTTCATTCAATTCATGATTCTTTCACTTCATCGCCTGCATCTTTTTCCACTGTGGTTTGCTTCTTTCTGCCAATGATTTCATTGTTCTGGAACCTACTTCAGCATGAGTAGATTATCTAATTGTTACACTCCTGATAAAAAATGTTGCCTACTTCAGGAAAACAACAACAAAAACAACAATGCAGAGAAGACATTTGAGGCATGTTCAGGAGCAACTCTTTTTATGTCTAAAAGGTGATTGACCCAACTTTGGCTTAATTTCTATATAAAAAATTTAAGATGTAGGATATTGATTTTTACATACTTGACTTTGGGGAAAACTATTTATGAATCACTTCACTCTTCATTAACCTTTCAGCAAGTGTTAAAGATTTTTGGCTTTTTTCTCTCAGACATTTTTAGTGAATTAACCATTCCAAGGGGAGAGATCAGGTGCCCTGACCCAAGGCATTGACAGATAAATTAAATAATGGATTTTCATGTCTTGCCTTAAAAATATGTTGGTTGCTACAGGAAAAAAAAAATATGAGCATTTTCTACTAGCAAAAATTGCTTATATATCTAACAACTACTATATTTTATATATATATCTAACAATTGGATAGCTGGTTGTTCCAACAGGTAATGGGGTAACATCTTTTTTTATTTACTCAGTCTGTGTTAGTATCATATTGTGATTTAGGATTTTATTTTATTTTTCAAATAATTTATTTCCCATCTTCTGAGGCAGATTTTCAAATTCTTTTTGAAGAAAATTTCTTTACATTGCAATTCAGTTGCAGATACCAAAATTATTCTAGATGTTGTTTGATTATTGTTTGAAATGAATGAGTTTTGTTAGGAGAAATAATTATTGTCTAAAACTGCATAATGTAATTTATAATATAATTACATTTCTCTTTCACACTTAAACATTTTTGGCCTATATGCAACAACTTTTTTTTTTTTTTAAATGTTTTATTTTTTCTATTTATTTCTCATATAATTCCTTGCGTAAAATTACTAAAAGTGATGCATTTTCTTTTTTGTTTTAGCACATTGTCTTATAAATATATCTTATAAAATTTCATAATTATTAAATTATTTTTCATTCTTATTTTTTTGCCAATAGGACCAAGATTGCTAGCATAATCCCAAAAGTAACTCTAATAGTTGAGACAATATCCTGGTCAGTAAACCGCTTCTTTTTTTTTTTTTATTATACTTTAAGTTCTAGGGTACATGTGCATAACATGCAGGTTTGTTACATATGTATACCTGTGCAATGTTGGTGTGCTGCACCCATCAACTCGTCAGCACCCATCAATTCATCATTTATATCAGGTATA
>NW_012123487.1:8544591-8577649 GCF_000951035.1 Colobus angolensis palliatus
ATGCAGAAATCACCGGTCTTCTGTGTCCTTCGCGCTGGGAGTTGGAGACTGCAGCTGTTCCTATTCGGCCATCTTCCTCCGCCCCCCCGCAACAACTTTTTGTATCCTTTTCTAGATTAAAATATTATCCCCAATTTAAAGACTTTCTCTAGAAACCAATGACCTATACATTCATGACGTTGCAATTTAATTTTAAAAAGACATGCCTGTTTCATCACAAACAATAAAAAAGATCAAGATTCACCAACTCCTTTAAAAAAAAGTAAGACTCATGTTGGCATATTTCTTGAAGAAGAATGATCAATCCCATAGGTCTTTCAATTAATTAAAAAAGCAAAAGCTATCTTATAAAATTAATCTGAGGACAAAGTTAGCAAAAATTGATAGGATGAGGATAAACAGAAGCAAGATACAATTGTCATAGAATTAGCCTTTGAATCATAATGAAAACTTATTGCTTTGATGATAATTATGAGGTAAGTTTATGGCAGATTTTCTTTAATTAACATAGGATTGCTAAATTATAGAACTGTGAACATAAACCTCATCTCCTCTTTTACCCTCTTTCAGTATTCTCATTACAAATAGAAATCAGCAGCATTCTATTATTTGTAAGAAGTTTTAAATTTTCATTATGGAATTATAATCATTAAAATAAGTAAATTTCAGTAGAGATCTGCCAGAGTTAGGTAAGATCAGCAGCAAATATTAAATCTGATATTTATGCACCTTTTAATTTTATTCTGTAAAGCTTCTAGAAAGCAAGAGAAATTCAGTTCAAAAGGAGACAGTGTAGAGAAATTTCATTAATTCTTCCACTCTCTTCTATACTCATAACTCATTATTTATACAATATTTATTTAAAAATTAAGCAAATTATGTTGATTAAAAATATACACAAATTTACATTAAAAGAGAAAGATTTAATTTTTCTGATATATTTTATTCTAAAATCCTTTCCTTACAAAGGTGTGAAATTTATAATCTGCAACATACATGCAAAGGAAACTATCTAAAACTTTTACGATCCCTGAAGTATCATTATATACTTTACCTCTGACACAGATACAAAATAGAGCTAACCAAATGTTAGTAGTGATTAATTTTCTGTGTGGGAATGAATGTTAATTTGGATTATAAAGTGACCGATTATGCTAGGAATTGAGGCGAGTTAACCTTTTCTTTCAAGTATTGATATATTCATTTTATTAATTTCAGCTTTTTTTTAAAGTGAAGATTGCTTTTCTACCTTCATTCTAAAATACTAGCTACCAAATGTGACTTACTTCTAATACAGATTTTAAGATATAATGAAAGACCATTAAGATTATTTTTTGTGGCTTGCTGATTTCAGCTAGTCTGTGGTTTTGCATAGAAGAGTTACCAAATACGCAATGGTGAAGAAGTAGAATTTAAATGTTAAAAGCCATTTTCTTGCTGATATGGCCTAAAATCATTCAGGTCTACTTGGTCCAATGAGATTTTTCTATGTGACATTCTAAATCTGTGCTGCTGTTTCCCCTCACTGAAAAGACCATAAGGCTTTCATTGTATAAAGATAGAATTTTACCCATCCATCTCCATTTTAGTAGAAGTATAAATTCAATTATGTTTGATAAAGTCAAAAGGAAATCTTCAAATTATCTATTACACAAAAAATAAAATAAAGGACCCTTGTGCTGACGAGTTGGCCCATGAACATAAGTAAAATGTCACTTATGTTATGGCAATTTCTATAGATTGCAGCTACCAATATTTTATGTGTACATTTTATATGGAAGTAAAGCAAACAAAACCTCAACCAAAAACAAACCACTTTGTTTCCCTTCATATTTCTTATTGAAACATTTCAAGTACAAAACTGTTTATGTCCTAAAAAGCCTAGTTCTATTTAACAATATTAGTGGCAACCGCTGAAAAGAAATGAGATTTTTTTTCAATCAACAATCGAGAATGAATTATTGTGATGCTAATTTTATCCCTATGAAGTCTGGAGTGAAGAAAGGCCATTGTCTGATTTTTTTCAACTCGTTCCTACTGATATCGCAATGATTTAAAATTTAAAAGTATGTAATTTCCAAAATATAACCTGGAACGTAATCATACTCCTCTGTTTACTGATTTCCACAATTCATGTAATAAGCACCCCTTCTTCTATTCATTTGGCAAATGTTAAGCACCTACCATGCTGTGTTCTAATCATGAGTCTGTGTCAGCATATAAAGATGAACAAGAAAGGGAATCTTAGAGTCCGGGGAGGAAAAGCAAATAATAAGCATGCAGGCAATACATAAGAGGGTTTAATACAGTGGTAAGTCTTTCTGATGAGGTGGCCAGGGGACACTTTGTGGTCTTCCTCTGTGGCTAGGAGACTCTCCGTGGTATGAGCTGAGACCTGAAAAACAGGAACCAGTCAGCCATTAAAAAGATCCGGGTAGTTGTTGGGACTAAACTGTTTCAGACTCTACATTAGGCCCTTGAAATGAAATGATGAATAAAATGAGACAGTGCCCCAAAGAACTCACAGTGAACACGTTGTGCTTATTTATTCGGGGGTGAAATCATGTAGAATCCATTGTGGTTGCAAGTCCCATTATATTAGCTCAATAAACACACATTAAAAATATTAAATGAATGAACTAGCATCAGTTTAAAAGTTGACATTTGCTATTACCCCTTCTTATATATATTGTTTATTAACATTATGTATGATTTTTATATTTTACTTATCAAGGATGTTTAAGATTGATAGTACTGGAAATGCTTCTCTAGATCTTTTCAGTCAATGTGTATTGCAGCCCACTGCCCTTAAATCTCTCTGTCAACTTATTTCTAATATACCTCATTCCCCCTAGCTTGCTGACTGTTCTCACGTGATAAATAACTCTGCCTTATCAAGGTCAGTTGGAAAGGCCCCTTTTACATATCTCATAAATTTTAGCCAGGTGCCACTGATGTGAGATTAATGTAATGGCACCATGGCAAGCACTCAGGCTTGTCTTAATTATGCTAAGGTTGCCGGTTCACCGTTTCTCTTCATCTGTCTCCTGCTTTAGGGAACACTAAACACTATGTCATTAGATTGTCTGTTCCACAACATCGGCCCTTTGCATTTACAAAGTCATCAGATGGCTTATGACATAGCTTTTCTAAGGAATTAAATTAAACAGATAGTGAAAACAAAATTTAGGGGTAAAGTGCCTGAAAAGTAAAGGTTTAAATTTGTAATCAGAGAGAAAAATAATTCTCTATGTTCCATAATAATTTCCTTCTGAACTATGAGTTACTCATCTGATAGAAGAGCACATTTTCACCCCGGATGATCTCAGAAATGAGTATGAATAGTTAAAGGGTTTCTTTACTTCTAAGAATGAAGTCTTCTCATGTATACTATCGACCATAAACTGTGTGCACCTTAGCAAAAACCTTTCTTCTTATTGCTCCTTCCCTTTGTGAATGACTAGTTTCCATGGGGAAGCTGTGTCTAAGCCATGTGTCTTAAATGACTGTTTAATTACCTAATCTATTTTTGCTTAAGGTCCTCACCTACTTTCCAAAAGGCACATCAGCTTAGTCTCTTGAATTGGGAACAAAAACAGTTCACAAACCTGGGTTTACAAATCTGTGATGGTTTGTTTAGATTCTGCTCTCCAGATAGTAATATAGTCTTTATGAATGAACAGATATCTAAAGTGGCATCCTCCCTTAATTTCTTTAATTAAATTAAAAATCCTTTCTGACTACTATGTTCTAGATATTCTGGTCAACCATGGGAAAAAAAAATGAAAAAGAAATAGTAAAACTCAAGACAATTAGGATAAAGAAAATCTTTTGTTTGTGATGAAATAATTTGAGAGAATAATGCTTTCGTTAACTATATGGGCTCCGGAACCACATTAGAGCTGACCCTTGAACAACTGGCTTGAACTATGTGGATCCGCTTATCTGAGGGAATTTGTCAATAAATATATTAGAAAAAAATGTGGATGTTTGCTGCAGTTTGGAAAATCTCAACAATCTGTGTAGCCTAGAAATACTAAAAATTAAAAGTACAGCACAACGATGGGTCTTGACTTTTTATCCAATTTGCCAGTCTATGTCTTTTAATTGGGGCATTTAGCCCATTTAAATTTAAGGTTAATATTGTTATGTATGAATTTGATTTTGTCATTATGATGTTAGCTGGTTATTTTGCCTGTTAGTTGATGCAGTTTCTTCATAGCGTCTATGGTCCTTACATTTTGGTATGTTGTTGCAGGGGCTGGTACCGGTTTTTCCTTTCCATATTTAGTGCTTCCTCCAGGAGCTCTTGTAAGGCAGCCTGGTGGTAACAAAATCTCTCATCATTTGCTTGTCTGTAAAGACTTTTATTTCTCCTTTGCTTATGAAGCTTAGTTTGGCTGGATATGAAATTCCGACAAACATATGAAAAAAACTCATCATCACTGGTCATTAGAGAAATGCAAATCAAAACCACAATGAGATACCATCTCACGCCAGTTAGAATGGCAATCATTAAAAAGTCAGGAAACAACAGATGCTGGAGAGGATGTGGAGAAATACGAATGCTTTTTACACTGTTGGTGGGAGTGTAAATTAATTCAACCATTGTGGAAGACAGTGTGGCGATTCCTCAAGGATCTAGAACTAGAAATACCATTTGACCCAGCCATCCCATTACTGGGTATATACCCAAAGGATTATAAATCATGCTACTATAAAGACACATGCATATGTATGTTTATTGTGGCACTGTTCACAATAGCAAAGACTTGGAACCAACCCAAATGGCCATCAATGATAGACTGGATAAAGAAAATTTGGCACATATTCACCATGAAATACTATGCAGCCATAAAAATGGATGAGTTCATACCTTTGCAGGGACATGGATAAAACTGGAAACCATCATTCTCAGCAAACTAACAAGGGAACAGAAAACCAAAGACAGCATCTCACTTATAAGTGGGAGCTGAACAATGAGAACACATGGACACATATAGGGGAACATCACACACCAGGGCCTGCCAGGTGGTAGAGGTCTAGGGGACGGATAGCATTAGGAGAAATACCTAATGTAGAGGATGGGTTGATGGGTGCAGCAAACCACCATGGCACATGTATACCTATGTAACAAACCTGCATGTTCTGCACATGTACCCCAGAACTTAAAGTATAATAAAAAAAATTAAGAAAAAGTTAAGTATGTCATAGATACATAAAATATTGTAGATACTAGTCTATTTTCTCATTTACGGTCATAAAATATACACAAACCTGTTATACAAAGTTAACATTTATTAAAACTTATGTACAGTAACACTTGCAGACTATACATGATGCCATTTGCAGTTGAGAGAAACATAAACTAATGTTAAGGTACCATATTAGATCATAATTGCATAAAATTAACTGTGTTACATACTGCATTAGTGTATTTATTTTCTAGCCACCTCTAGTTGCTATTGTGGTGAGCTTAAGTGAGGTGAATAGCCACCTAAAATGCCATGTGATGCTCATCATCTCAGCATGAGTAGTTCATCTTCCAATAAATTGTGGATGTCAGTGAAAAGCAATCTCTCACAGTTCTTTTGTGTTGTTCATTGTGTTTAGTGTAATACCATAAACGTTGAGTAACACCATGGGACCCATATGAAGTATCACTAGTGATGCTGGAAGTGCTCCCAAGAAGCAGAGAAATGTCTTAACATTACAAGAAAAAGCTGAACTGCTTGATATTTGCTGTAGATTGAGGTCTGCAACTGCAGTTGCCTGGCCTTTCAGACGTGAGTCATCTTGTAAACAGATAATATAAAGTTACAGTATCGATACAGTACGGTACCGTAAATCTTTTTTCCCTCATAATCTTCTTAATAATATTTTCTTTTCTCTAGCTTACTTTAAGAATATAGTATGTAACACATGTAACATGCAAAATATATGTTAATCTACTGTTTATGTTATCAATAAGTCTTCCAGTGAATGGTAGGATATTAGTTAAGTTTTGGGGGGGTCAAAAGTTATACTCAGGTTTTCCACTGCACAGGAGTCAGCATCCCTAACTCCCATGTTGTTCAAAGGTACATTGTACTTAGGTTTAAATCCTGCCTCCAACACTTACTTGCTATGTGACCTCTGACA
Source organism: Colobus angolensis palliatus (assembly GCF_000951035.1). NCBI lineage: Eukaryota > Metazoa > Chordata > Mammalia > Primates > Cercopithecidae > Colobus > Colobus angolensis. The sequence continues at coordinate 8,550,733 of NW_012123487.1, forward strand.
AGTGAGTGAACCTTTTTCCTGGCTCATTTCTTCATTTGATTTTAAAATCCTTTCCTTACAAAGGTGTGAAGTTTATAATCTGCAACATATATGTGAAGGAAACCATCCAAAACTTTTATGATCCCTGAAGTATTATAATACTTTACCTCTGACACAAATCCAAAATAGAGCTAACTAAATGTTAGTGATTAATTTTTTGTGTGGATGAATATTACTTTTTGATGAGAATTTCTTCATCTTTAAAACATGAGTAATAATATTATGGCCTGCTAACGTGATTTTACGGACATTGGAAGGATGTAAACCACGTGGATCAATGAATGGCTGGCTTGTAGTAAGTGCTATTAGGGTGTGTGCTGTTTCTATCTGGACTTTTCTTAAGCCATGAGTTCAACAATAACTCCGGAGTGCTTCTGCAGGCATTTTTAATATTATCAATTAGTCAGAAGTGAAGAAGACTCAATGTATTGAATAGATAATATTACTGACTTGCTATTTATCAATGAATGTGGGCTAACTATGAAATTATATATGATTTAAGTATATAATTGAATTATAAACACAGTTTGAATACTTCACATGATACTCTTGCATGTGAAGATACTCTTTTCCGGATGAAAAACATTCTCATGTTACTGTAATGTTAGCCACTAAGCAATATATGTGGCGTGGCAAATTATGTTCTTCTTTCTTTTTCCAGAAATGGTGAAAGAAAGAATGCTGTGTTATTCAGAAAATCCGCAAACTCAAAGTCGTAATAGTGGCCCTCCCTAGTGAGTAAACATATGTAAATATTTCTATAAACAATGTGTACCGTTATAGAAATATGTTGGCCATCCTAATTTGCCAAGTAAGTAAAATGTAGTGGTTTTTATAGTAGGGATGCTTATATAATAGTAGAAATAATTAAATTATATTGAACAGCTGATTTTTAAAGTAAAACATACTGTGTTCAAATACTTAATATATCCAAAATAAATAATGAAATCTAAGTTCAATTGGCTTTTTCTTAATTTCATATACAGAAACAGAAAATATTAATTTGTAATTATAAAAAAGTAAAATCCACCCAAAGAAAAAAAGTATTTGATCTCATAATTTTATAGATTATTGAATCGAATCTTGCATTATCAGTATGGTTCATGTGAATTACTACAAGTTGGCGCATCAGTCAAACTATGTATTCCTAGTAGCTTAACCCATGGAGTTTTTTTCTCTTGCTTCCATTATAGTCTGATGCTGGTCAGGTGACTCTCCTCCAACCTGGGGCTGTTTCATATGGAGCAGATAACTAACTGCAGGTCACTGCAAGAGAGAAAACCTGTGGATCTGGGGAACCCCCTTCTCTGGGCCTGGAAATGCCACATTACTCCTTTTCACAATTCAATGGCCACAACTTACTCATATTGCCCCACCTGACTGTAGGGAAGAGTGAGATGCAAAATCTGTTTATGTGCCCAGAAAGAGGAAAAATAAATGGGAATTGTTGAGCAGTTAGCTTTGTGTCTACTTCTGGACCATTTAACTTTTGTGCATTGCTTTTAAAAATTTTATTTTAAAACGATCCATATATTTAGTTATATGTCAGGATTACATTAAATACCTTTTTGGCAAAATGTGTGTGTATGTGAGAATATACACACAGATATATATACACACACACACACATATATATCTATATATTTATATTTATAAGGCAAATCTTAGATTGCCTTATAAACAGGTAGTGTTAAAGCAAGGGTATATTGGCAAATACTGAGGTTGAATCCAATGAAAACTGGGAGAGGCTCTGTTTTCACTTTCTAAAGTTTCTGCCTCAGGCATAGGTCTTTTATTAAAAAAAAAATGTTAATTGCTAAGCAGTTAATATTAATCCTTATAAAAGAACTGGACTCTTAAGTTTGCTAGAGAACTAAGATATGAAAATATGAAAAATACTAAGATTTATCTTTGCTAAACGTCTAGAGCATCTTGCCTTTGCGTCTCTTAACTTGACTTCTGCTCCCTCTAAAGCAGAATGTAGATATGTATGAACCTGGCAACCATCTCCTTAAACTTCCTGCGGTATTATTACCAACTCTATCTGGAGGAATTCCAGCTCTTAATGTGGAGTTCATATTTCTGAGATAAAGAGCAGGCTTTTATCAGAGGTCTAGTGGGAAATGACCTCTTGATTTCCACTTGCTTTTCGGAACAAGAAAGATGCATTGACAATTGTAAACAAAAATCATTTTAGAAGGTGTATGTAGCACATAGTAATGTTTTCCAATCACTGAGACTATTATTTTGCTTTGTGATTTTGGAAGATTAATTTTAACAGGTAAGAAAAATATTAAAGATACTGATAAATCTTTAAATTTATTAACATAAAATGAAATTTCCCTTTCTGATAACTTTTGCCATCATTTTCCAGAGAGACATTCTGAAAGTTGTAGATAAAAGTACTATACACATGGTTTAGAAAAATACCACATATGGGCCGAGCACGGTGACTCACGCCTGTAATCCCAGCACTTTGGGAGGCCGAGGCGGGTGGATCACGAGATCAGGAGATCGAGGCCATCCTGGCTAACACAGTGAAACCCCGTCTCTACTAAAAATACAAAAAATTAGCCGGGCGTGGTGGCAGGAGCCTGTAGTCCCAGCTACTCTGGAGGCTGAGGCAGGAGAATGGCGTGAACCCGGGAAGCGGAACTTGCAGTGAGTCGAGATCGCGCCACTGCACTCCAGCCTGGGACACTGCGAGACTCCGTCTCAAAAAAGAAAAATAATAAAATAATAATAATAATTAATAATAAAATTAAAAAAATACCACATATGAAAAAAATACTTTCCTGACCTATTTTCTATCAACCTAAGTGTTACTTTTGTATAAGCGTGGTAAGACGTTGAAGTAATAAAAAAGAGCTAGTATTATAAGCAATCAGATCACCTTCCTCTCTTCCTTTCTTTAGCAAATATTTACTTGTTCTGTCAGGCATTATAATAATGCTGAAAGTCTAACTCAGGTATTACCTCTGTCATCATAGATTTTCCATTCTGTAATCAAAAGGCATTAAATAAATTCAGGAGTTTTGAAATATTATGTATTATGATACCTGTTCGATAAAATAAATAGGATACTAGAATATGGAGATAATTGTAGTTATCATTACTACATAGCAGTGCACTGCAAAACTCACTGGCTAAAAATAATTTATAATAACAGAATTTTATCTCGTTCTCTGGGACAGATATTGGGTAGGACATAGTGTGGATGGCATGCCTCCATTCCACGATGTCTAGAGTTTCCATTTAAATGATTGAATGTCCAGGGGCTGGAAAGCTGGGAAACAGTCAGGTCTCTCTCTCTCTATTTCTCTGCTCCTCTCCCAATAGCTCCCTCTCAATCATTCTCTCTTTCTTCATTTCCCTCCCTTTTTCTCTCAATGAACAAACCTTTCCAAATAGCTAGCTTGAGCTTTCTTACAACTTAAGAACCTCAGGGAAATCATACTTCTTACATGATGGTTTAGGGCTCCAAGAGTAAATATTTCAAGGCCAAAAAAACGTAGAAAGTTCCAAGCCTCTTAAAGGTTAGACCAGAACTGGCGTAGTGTCATTTCTGGCAATTCACTTTTGGTCAAGGTGCAGCCCAGATTCAAATGTTGACTCCTTCAATGTTTTTCAATGGGAGAAGTATCAAAGAATTACCAACGATGTTGAATCTGCCATAGAAAGTAAATGATGGGAGGAGGAATCACTGAGAGAATGTGAGGTAAAAAAGATATGTTCACTGAGGAGTAAAGAATGAAAAAGAATCAATCATAGGAAGAACTTGGAGAAAGCTGTTCAAGTGCAAAGATCTGGTGACTTGAGCTAAGTGACAATTTCAGTACAGACATCCAAACTGCATAAATCCCTCCATTTTAAGTTTTATTTTTATTTTTTTAGCATATACTACCATTTTTTCTTCTAATGTCATAATCTATTTTGTTTTTCAATACTTTCTCACTATGTCTACTCTCTTGGTCATCAGAAGTGGTAATAATATTATCTTTTAAGTGTGTGTTGCATACTATTAATGACATTTCTGACACAGATTATAAAAATTCTATTTAATTTACCATCCCTGGTAAAATCTGATAAATGCAGCTTCAGAGGAGCAAATGACAAAACTCCTTAGTCACTTTATGGAATTTCTGATACAGAATAGTTTTCTTAGTCTCTGTGCTGTAGTCACTAAGCACGCACACACAGTAAAGAAAAAAAAAAAGCTATAGCGGAAGCAGGCAGAAATATGGAATTTTTTTGATGTGATACTTAGAGGCACTTGGTGTTTCAGAGCCTAATTATGGACAGAGAATAAAGGAGTGTACATACCACAGAAGCAGGAAACAAGGCAAAGAATAGAGTATGAATCAGTGAACACTCAATTGGGCTTAGCATGTAAAAGTTGTGATATTTCTTCCTCACACTTCCATGACTATTTATTCATAAAGTAGAAAGAAACTAGACTTGAATATTACCATTCTTGACTCTGGGCCTTCGAATCTCCTTATATCAACACTTGAGACACAAAAACTTGTAATTCTTCATCCCATGTTTATTTGTATGGTCATAACTATCTCTAAGTATTTAACCTTATTACATTGAATTTTAAATTGAGTACATATAATTAATTGCAGAAATAATATCTAAGGGCAAAAATCTACACTGTAAGTATTTTAAGACTCCTTTTTATCAGTTGACAGCATATCCACATGCTTTTGATGGATGTGGATCATGCAAATCAGCTGACTTTCCCCACACATGATTAAGTATGAACACACATGGGTAGAGCTGCATCCTGATTTTGTGTGTTGGTGAGGTGTGAATTGAGCATACTCAACACAAAGCATGTTCATTGATCTACTCTCCTATCTTTCTGGTTTCTCACTGGCATCTAGATTCCTGGGGACGTGAGTAAATGGCACTAAGGTGGATGTGTAGTCAGTGTAGCTCCCATCTGTGCAACTGAATCACAGCAACTTTAAAAGGTCTAGTAACCTTATTGAACTACAGAAATTTATGTGGCTGTATGGTGACAGGTCTCCATTGTTTTCTGGGAATTTCTGCTCTCTCTTTCGAGTTCCCATTTGTGTTGATTTTCCATTGCATATCATGTGCATTATATAACTGAAAGGATTTTAAAACTACATAGTTTTTTGCCTATATTTTAAATCATGTTATTATTGCAAGAGAGTGAAAGTGCTAATAGTTTTTTGAATCGACAGAAGTTAAACTCCCTAGAATTATTTTGAGTACTACTAGTGTTTCTTTCTGGTATGATAGTTCAATAAAAAAGGAACAAAATGTGACAATGTGAATAATTTATAATGCTATACTGAAAAAATTTCAACTCAGCGTCCCTCCTAGTTCATGAGACTAGAGCAGGATTTGGCAAACTATTACCCAAGGATCAAATCTGGCCCACCTGTCTTTTATAAATAAAGTTTGATTGGAAAACAGCTCCAATCATTTGTTTGTCTATTATCTATGACTGCTTTCTTGCTACAACATGAGTACTTAAGACATGAGTACTCACGACAAACGTTAAATGGCCTAGTAAGTCTAAAGTACTTGCTATCCAACCCTTTGCAAGAATTTTCTTGGCCCTTGAAATAGAGAATGAAATGCATGTGTGAATTAACTTAGATAATGTTTGTACTTTATTATTTCAAAAATGCAATTATTTCATTAGTTATGTCCCTGTGTATTTTGATATAAATGCTAATACATAGATATTTATATATTTATATTGAATTGTATGTACCAAAGCATGTTAGCACAGCACATACTAAAATTAATGTTTCAAAGAGCTGCAAGGAACTTTACATGATTTTGTTCCCATTAAGATCTTGATTTTTGTGCTACTACATTTTTTTTTATCTCACTCTTCTTAAAATCTGTCATTTCTATCTCATTAAATCAGAGGATCTAACTTGAAAGTATATTCAAAACAATTTTTCTTCTTGAAAATTTCAGGCTATCATACAGAGAATTGCAGTGAAATATCTTGGCCACACGCTAACATCAGGCAAACTTTTCTGCTCCCCATCCCAAACTGCCTCAGCTTTTGTGAGATGATAACATTTATGCTTCGTACCCTCTTCTAGAGAAGGCTAACTAGAAATTGCATCAGGCGTTTGTTATAGTGGTGATGTTTAAGCCTTCTCTGCTAAAAAGATCTGTTCTGTATCGGGCATAGCACTCTGTTGATATGTAGATAATGTAATTGAGATTGCCCTGTCTTGTGATATGGTTGTCTCCCAAAATATCCCTGATTTACCAAGAATTACCTAATATGATAAATAGATTGCTGTTGAACTATATAATTTTCTCTGGTGCCAGATCTAATAGTGGCAGGTATAGAAATTTTGAAGTCTGGCCATCATAAAGAAATGATAACTATGATTTTTAGGGGGCAGGGGGTGTTGTAAATTATTAATATAAACCAATGAAAATACCTTATTTCAATGCTGAGTTTCCCTTCTAAAGCCGTCACCTGAAAAGTATACATTAAAATAAGCTAAGGTGAACTGTTAACTTAGACCTATTCAAATAAAGGCCACAGAAGTTTTTTGTTCTTGTTTTTAACTTGTATATAGATTCTGGAATCTCTTTTTATGTATGAGCCTCCCTCTATTACTAGGCATCAGTATGCAGTAATATTCCTTAAATTTGTACTAGAAATATGGTAAATGGTAATTTTCATGGGGAATTATTTGCCTTCTATTGATAATTTTCTTTTCCCATGTTCTGATTTTACAAACACGGTGGTTTATTGAAATGCATGTTCACAAAGCAGCTCTTCAATTTAGCTTTTCCCATTTGATTAAGGCTTGTTGAGCAAGAGGCAACTGAATTTGGTGGTGTGTCGTATTTTGGCATTTTTATACTCTGTGTGTGCACAGCTGTAATTTAGAATAGCTCCGAGTAGCATTTAATCATCTACACTACATATTTAGGCATTTGTTTATCTGCTCAATCCAGATTTCAAAGCCCCAAACTCCAGGTATACACTAGTTACATAACTATGGATTAGCATGGGTTTTCTTTGTTAAGTCTGATGCAAATAAATCAAAATTAAGAATATTGTGTGGTTAATGTCTGATACTATGTGGACAAAACTGAATATAACTTCTCATTTAATTTGTTGTGATTTTTTAAACCTTTTTATTTAATCTAGAAACCTAATTTATAATCGGTTTTAATTTAGCTGTCATTCTAATTTCAAACTTAGCTGGCAATATTTTCTTTATTTTGAAATCTTTTGTCAGCCTGAAGAAATAGTCTTAGAATATTCCACTACTACTAATAATAATCCTGTCACCAATTCTACTCTTCAGGTGAAATATGAGGCTTTTTCTTTACCCGCACTTCATTCATCTGTAGGATGATCTCCTAGAGAGGAGGTTGTGCAGTTCCATTTGAAAGCATTCTCCTTAGCAGCAGTAGTGAAAGATTAGTAGTTTCAGGAGGTAACTGCCTTGAGATTCTGCTTTAAAAAAATCGAAAGCCTCTTTAGAGCCTACTAAGAAAGACCCAAGAAAGAACCATCAAGTTACCCTGAAACTGCTCGCGGGGTTCTCTTTTGTAACAACAGTCCTTGTTTGATTTTTGATGCAGACTTTCCTCATAGAATGATTTTCCATTCAAAAAGAAAAGCTCTTCTGCCTCAGGACAGAAATTTCTGATTAGAAGTCCTTCTTTTGGGATGGTTATATCTTATTTTGGAAGAAAAGATATTTGAGAAAAAAATTCTTTAATGTCTAGTATAATAATATCCCTCCTGCTAGTGTTCGTTTTCAGGAAAATAAAATGAAAGGAATTTCATCTCCAGGCATAAAGTTAAGGGCAAAAGAACGGGGAAAGAGAGACAGAATAGGAGAGGGAGGCATACAATTGAAACGGAGGCTGTAGTCACTCAAACCGTGATATGATTATTTTTGAAGGATTCTCTTAAAGGGTATTGGAGTTCAAAATGAAAATTGCTTTTGCAGCAGAGTGCACCATCAGGTCTGTGGGGACCGATTAGCGAGGTGGCTCTCTGTGTCCTATATATTGTATGCCGCTATAGTGGTTACAGTAACACATAGGACATGGAGAAGTGAAAACTTTGATTCATAAAAAGACCCCATGTGACTCTCTGCTTGCTTTATATTTAAAATGTGTTTCATCATTTACCACCCACTTTTAAGCTAATTCACAAAGACAAAGTAATTGATGGATTAGACACAGTCTGTTGGTTTACAGTCTAAGCAGAGAACAGTTTTATTGTATCATGGAGTATATTTTGCAAATTCAGCTTTCAATCTCCCTTTCTTGTCTTTTCAGTTACATTAATAAGTTTTGAGATCTGTATGTTATAATTTTTTATGCTGAATGGGACTGAGAGGACAGTGTCATCTTTGGGCAGTGAAAAAAAAACTGAAAGATATGATTATATTTTAAAGAAACATTAGAGACCCCAAAGCCAATGCGATAAGCTCCACTTCTCTCTTACTCTATCTGGCAGTTCTTAGGATAGGACCTATCAATAATATTCTTAAGAACTTGATTCTTTCTTTTACTATTATTAAGTTAAATCTATAAAGAAATCTAATAATGGGTATCTCATTATCAACTCAGACATCTACACATGTACAATAATTCACCTCCTTGATGAAAGCTTTTATGACCTTTCAGACAGCATAAAATGATTGCTTCATTTTGTTTATCAGTCTCCTAGGGTGTCATGTGTATACATGTGCCATGGCACTGAGACCCATGGAAAATAAGTATAATATATATTCAGTTTTATGCTGTAGATTGTGAGCTTCTCAAGGGCAGGGGCCTGGTCCTTTTTGTCTTCGCTTTGTTAAGTGTAGTGTCCTGAGCGCTGAATATCTATCGATAGAAGGAACAAGTGATAGCGCATATCTACCCTTGAGCTTCTCCTGCAGCATGTTAGAATGGCACTGAGTGGGACCCTCCCCACATGGGGGATTTTCCAGGGGAAGAATAGAGACAGTAGGAGGCAGCCAACTAGTCTAAATCCCTTCCGTTCCTGCGTGGAAATATGATGAAGGAAACACTGCCACCAATAGCTATCCAGAGTTTGTTTATTTCAGATAAGTTTATAATGAACCTGTAGGCAGCATTTTGTTGTTCATTCACATGATCATTTACTCAGGTTACTTTTCTATTACCTTTTCATTTAGTAGACTAAAGATTTAAATGTGAACCTTTTCTACACATAATATTCACGTGTTTTGTTTTCTGATCTCAGATTTAGACATAAAATATGAGAGAAGATTCTCATTTTGTAATATTTGTGAATTTAATAATTTAAAATCATTTTAATTGAAATAACATCCTTAATGTAATCATGATAGTTTAAAGCAGAATGACAATGCCCAGTAGTAAACCTGTCTTGATAATTTTGACCAGGACTTCTGTAAAAACTGTCCAAAGTTTGCTAAGGTACACAGAAAGAGTTCTTGTCTATAGAGCACACTGTGTGATTCTTCTTCCAGGAATATATAGTGCAAGTGCTTGGGACAGTTCCACTTGGCCCAATCCCATTTTCCAGGCCAGTGAGCATAATGGCAGGGTAGAAATGAGATGTGTCTATGTGCCTTTGGTAATTACTGAGTATATGTTAATGAAGAGCTTTTCCTTGGCCTTCCACCAGCACAGTTAAATATGACCAATGAGAGTTTTTCTTTAGTGACAGGAAAGCCAGGCGCATAGCTATAGAGCACTGTTTAAACACATTGGATATGGGTTTAATTTTGTGCTAACAGGAATGCAAATATTCTCAAATGGGTTGCTTTGTAGTTCATTACAGTTGAAGAGATTTTGAAACTTAGCCCCTTTCTGTAGAGTCATCCACATTGTAGTTGATGTAACAAATTCAACCAAGGTAATACGCATATAACGTATATCTAAGAGATTTCCAGCACTATTCCAGGCATAGTAAGCGAAGAAAAAGTTGTACACAACATGACCACAGCACTCTAGGAGCTTACCATTTAGTAGGACAGACAAACTATAGACATTATGATGGGTCTAACAATTACAATGGCATTTGAGAAGTGATTATTAATTAATATTTAATATTATTATTAGAATCTTGCAATCCAAAGTGAAAACAGAATATGAGAGAATCTAATTATGAAAAAAAGGAAAAATGGAAAGTTGATTCTGGTGGTCAAGTATTACTTTTACTGTTATTTCTCCCCAGGATGAGTTATTAACATAGTTTTCAGAACTTATTTATTATGGAACTAATACAAATTTTGAAAATTAGAGAAAAATGTATTAAGCATAAGATTATATTATAATGTATTAATACAGTTTTTATTAAAAAGCAATTTACTTTATAGAATTTTAAATTTTTTCTAGAAATAAAGGATCATTTATTTTCCCATGTTGACAACGCAGATGTTTGAACATTTAACACACTGTTTGCTGTAGAGGGGCTGCAAAAATGCAATTTGGTGCATAGAAGTCCTCTGTGAATATACTTTTGCTGTGATCCAAGAGGAACCCCTTTATTTCATGGGTTTTTAGGCATGCATATAAAAAGACAGTTTACAAATCCACTGTCATGCTAACCAATTTGGTAATGTTTCTATATAGAAAGGGCATTAATTTCCTGGGGCTGCTGTAATAAATTATCACAAACTGGGTGGATAAAGCAACAGAAATTTGTTCTCTCACAGTTCTGGAAGCCAGAAGTCCCAAACTGAGTTGACAACAGGGTTGGTTCCTTTGGAAGCTCTCAAGCAGAACCTGTCACATGTTCCTCTGCTCGCTTCTGGTGGTGGCTGGCAATCCTAGCCATTCCTTGGCTTGTAGACACATCATGGAAACCTCTGCCTCCATCTTCTTGAAGGGTTCTCCTTGTCTTTTCCTTTGTTCTTTCTTGTAAGACATTCACTATGGTCTTATCTTGATCTTTACCTTAATCACATCTGCAAATTGACCTTATTCCAAATAAGGTCAAATGAATTTGAGGGGACACTCTTCAACCCAATACAAACAACTATAAATAAACATGAATGTATCAGGAGATTCCTGAGTATTAATATTAATTTGTTTCTTGTTTGATGAGAATATATAGTTCCAGACATACATTTACATATAATTAATGATTTAAAATTATAGTTTTTGTTATATGTGTTCCATAAAGTTACAGAGAGAAAATAAAGAGAAGGCTAAAATATATGAGCCCATGGGTCCAATTGGCCAAACCCATTGCACTTCACAGATACCCTTATATGACTGTAAAATGGATTTGTTCCTTCCTCCTCCTCTTCGTCTTCTTCTTCTGCTCCTCCTCCTTCTCCTCCTTCTCCTCCTTCTTCTAAATAAAGCCACTTTTGTATAGAGCCATATCCACTGTGAGATGAAGTTGTGCAAACTACATTTATTCAAACCATTGGAAGGGAACATAACAATGGGTTCACATTATTGTAAGGTTTTCTAAAATTATGATATAAATATATTTTAAACACAGTTAGGTAACAATGCTCTCTTTTCATTCTGATTTTTCTTTCACAGTACTTGTCTTCATAATTAAAAAAAAAAAAAAAGAAAACACGGCCAAAGACAGGAGAATGTCACTTATATGCACAATGATGCCTGGCTACAGATAAACATATGTGGATAATGGAGGAGAAACAAGGCTTGCAATGTGTGGAGCCAGAAAATTACTCTGAATCATACAGCTCATATAGAACAAACCTGACGAATGTTTTTCCAAGTTTGGCAGGTGTTCTAATAATTTACACAAAATAACCAATAATAGGTTGTGAAGTTGAAAGGGAAAAGCCATCTACTTTTATGATTTGAATGATTTTCTTATTCTCTCTATGGAAAATGATTTTGCAAAATCTTTGTCATGTAAAGAGGTGAGCAGAGTACACAGCCAAAAAGTGGGAACAAATAGAATAAGGTTATATGTTAATCAATAATTTAAAATATGATATTTCTAGTTGAATATGTGATAATGTTGGTATTTGTTGGATTTATAGAAAGAAATCTGTCGTGATTTACTTTCACGGTAAAAATAAATTTTTACATTTGTACCTAATTTTGTAAATTTAATTTTATATTTTTTTATAAAGAGGTTTCATCACATTTTAGGAGCATCAAAACCCATAATAACAGAGTCCATTTTTACTTTTCCCTTTTCTTTTATGATACAAAATGAAACAAAAATGCCACATATATAACATAGGTATAATTGATTTAGATAATTGTTTCTCTTGAAAAATAAGATTATAAAACAAAGCTCTTACAAAGATATCCTTTATATTATTACCTATCTTAACTTCTCTAGGTCATTAGAACATCTGAGCATTGAATAGCTTTTTATCCCTCATGAACTGTCATCATATGTGGATTGTCTTGGCCTTTATCTCTTATTTCTTCATTTCCTTTGATTGTCTTTGACAAAAATTATTGTGGATAGTATTTTAATTTTTATGAAAAAGATGTTAATTTGGGTTCTATTTTGGGATTTGTTTTTGTCAAGGACATTATCTACTTACTCCCTAAATCCTCATATTTTTGTAATTTTCTTTTTTTGTTTAGGGATGCAGAGGTGACACAGTTAACTTTTTTATCCTTATCTTTCTGTTCCAACTTTACTCAGTCCTACCTAAGAATGAGCCTCATAAGTTGTTCATTGTCATCTGAATTTTAAACCACTCAGCGTTCCTCATTTCTTCTCAATCTGATTTCCTATTTTTTTCCACATGTCCCTGTATATAATCAAATATATCCCTTGTGTAACCTTGTATATAATAAAACAATATATTGGTCATGAATTAAAAATGTTCCAGATATTTTGTTTCTTGATTTTCTTGATGACTTTCCTTATTACTTTCCTCTAAGATGATCATTGTTTGAGATGTAAAAGTTGTGTAATAAATTTAATGGAAGATGCAGAAGCTTATAGTATTTACCAAAATCATATTTCTAGAAACATGAAATTTTACATGCAGAAAGACTTTTTGAGAACATTCAGGTAGGACTTCTCATTTTGCAGGGAGGAAGCTGCTTCAAAGGGGGAGATGTGCTTTGTCAGAGCAAAGTTCGGATTATTATAGAACTCAGGTTTTCTCATTCTGGGTCCAGATTGAGTCCACTGTCATTTGTATTACTTATGCCTGTAATACATACTTTACTCATATCTATATCTAGGCCTTTATGCACAACTTTCATTTCTTTCAGAATAATAATTTCCCATTTTCCTGTTGCCCTTTTCTTCAAATAACCATTTAAAACCATTATAGAAACAGAGCGCCTACCTTTTTTTTTTGAGACGGAGTCTCACTCTGTCGCCCAGGCTTGCATGCAGTGGCGCTATCTGGGCTCACTGCAAACTCCTCCTCCTGGATTTAAATTCTCCTGCTTCAGCCTCCCGAGTAGCTTGGATTGCAGGCACCCACCACCATGCCCAGCTAATTTTTGTATTTTTTGTAGAGACGGGGTTTCACCATGTTTGCAAGGCTGGTCTTGAACTCCTGACCTCAAGTGATCCGCCTGCCTCAGCCTCCCAAAGTGCTGGGATTACAAGCGTGAGCCACTGCACAGAGGGCCTCCTTTCTTAACTACCATCACCATTACTTACAAACTGCTCATGGCATTTTGAAAATGCTGAAGTAGGCTAATGCTATAGACCAAATGTTTGTCCTCTATGAATTTGTAGAAAACTTTATTTCAAGCTTTGGTCATAATATTGTTCTTAACTCCAGTAATCTAAATTCTATCAAACATAAAACCTAATTGCAAAGAGCGGGACCAAATTACGCCTATTTTTTATTTTCCCCAGCTCTCTACTGTTTTGTTTCTTTTCCTCCTTTACAAATATCGTTTTGGACTCCGAATTTTCTAGTTCTTTTTAGCATACCATATCCCCACACTCTATTTGTCAGACAGTTTCATTTAAAAACAAGCAAAAATTTTATTTTCTCATATCTCCTTTAAGGTGGGTATTTCATAAAGCAGAGTTTGTTTCATATATATGTACAAATAGTAAATTTCTTTTCTTTTCTTTGTTTCTGAGACAGAGTCTCACTCCGTCACCTAGGCTGGAGTGCAATGGCATGATCTCGACTCACTGCAACCTCTGCCTCCTGGGTTTAAGAGATTCTCCTGCCTCAGCCTCCCAAGTAGCTGGGATTACAGGCATGCACCACCATGCCCAGCTAATTTTTGTATTTTTAGTAGAGACAAAGAGTTCCATCATGTTGGCCTAGCTGGTCTCTAACTTCTGACCTCAGGTGATCCACCTGCCTCGGTCTCCCAAAGTGCTGGGATTACAGGTGTGAGCCACCACACTAGGCCCAAGTAGTATATTTCTTATTCACTGTTATTCTTTCCATCAGTAGAAATCATACCATTTAAAAATAAATACTCAAAATAGAGGAATAATATTACTATTGTGTAATTGAACAAAGGAAGCTTACATTAAAAATCCTGGAATATTGTTTGCCTTTATTTTTATGTGATTTTTAGAAATTGGAACTTATTAAATGTTCAGATTGTTATTCAAAGGAAACATTTTAAATGAATTTATTTTGCTTTAATTATAATATATATTGTATTATTTGAAACAACAGATCCGTATTTGTGTCCTTGTTTCTTCTTACCAATAAATATATTCACATGGTTGACTCATTAATTTTCAGGGATAGGAAGAGAAGTCATTGTTTAAACAAGTGTTGCTTTCTTAGGTTTGGGTCAGAGCACTTAATGAGCTTTACCTGGAATTTCTTAACTTGTGTGTATGTTGGGAGGGGACTCATTGGCTTTTCAAGTAGTTGTCCCAGAATAGATTTTAAAGTATAATTTATGAGATGGAAAGAGGAAGTGTTGGTTAATAGATTTCTTAAATCATTTTATTAGAAAGTTATTTAATATTGCATGTTCAAAGAAAATGACAAATACTAAAGAAAATATTGACATTCATATCTTACCTTTGGAACTTAATGCTCTGATGAAGAACATTAATTGGATTCTGTTTTTCTAACATTTTATCATAAAATTTTTCATATATATATGAGTTGGAGGAATTTTATATCCACCTCCTAGATGCTCCAATTGGTATTTTCCTATTCATCCATAAGTTGATGTTTTTAAAAAAATGTATTTCACAGCATGATGAGCACCAGTAGACTTCACTTTTATCCTATTTTGTTTCTTGATTTTCTTGATGACTTTCCTTATTACTTTCCTCTAAGATGATCATTGTTTGAGACGTAAAAGTTGTGTAATAAATTTAATGGAAGATACAGAAGCTTTTAGTATTTACCAAAATCATATATGCCAACTCATGAGTTTTATATGCACTGAAAAATAAAAGAAGTATTTGTAATTCAGGTTGTACTATTATTTGAATACCAGCTAAATAATTTCCAGAAGCACATTTCTGAGACTAGATTTTGTTATTTAGGCAGCTTTAACTAGACTGCGTCAATGTTCTATTAAAAATTATTTTTAAAGGGAAATTGGCAAGTATGTTTCCTAGCTTGTTGGAATGAAAATCTTTTAAAAACTTACCTTTTATTACCAATATATTTTTAAAAACATTATTTTAGCATAACTATTTTAGGGTCAATATTTTTATTTATTATTTGGAATGCAAACTGTTTATCATTTGATGCTCAGTTCTAACTGAGACAGTAGAAGGTATTTTTGGTTATTGTTGTTAAAATTCTATGATACAGTTTTGTTTAGGTAAACCAAGTTTGAATTTTTAAAAGATCATTATAGATTCAGATTATGTTCTTTGGTTTTGTTAATTTAACTAAAAAGTAGTCTTTAATGAGAAGTTTTGAAAACAAGTAAAATGCATAAAAATATGATTCTGCAAATAGCATATGAAATTGTCTAATACTTTTAGGGTATTCAGAACATTGAAATTTTTTTAAAATTCTAATTTTTACTAAAAATAGGGAATTATAACTGCATATTTAATTTTTAATTATGTTGAGACTGACATTCCTATAGTTTTGTACACAAGTAATAATTCATACACTGGATTTTGAAATATTGTTAAGCACATTATAAATGCTAAAATACTTCATAAACAACTTTTATAAACAGGATGAATTGAGAGCTTGTGAAAAAGCCAGGATATTTTCACAAGGACAAATACTGCAGTCAGTGACAGATTGAGGACCATTTTTATTGACTGACAATCACAGTCACTTAACCACTAGACCATACTTTTTTCACATTTCTTCCACATATTCATGCATTTAATGAGGTTCTGTTTACAAGTGGGAACTGAATTTATTTCTTCTTAGATTACCAGAGTAGATAATATATACATATTACAAAGTGCAAAGAAGTTTGTTTGTTTGCTTGGTTCATTAAGAGAGTTGAATTTTATGTTCAACACATGACATTGCATTTAGAGTGAATTCTTAACAATTCCTCGATTGTTTATGCAACATTGAGCAGGGTGGTTAAAGTTTTGGGTCTTACTGCTTAGGGTATTAACATTTTAGTAAATTTTATTTCTTGGATAAAAGCTGTCTTTCAGGAATACGGAAATAAATGCACTTAAAGACCTTGATGATAGAAGTTGAAGTTTTGTTTCTAAAATAATAGAAACTGAATATTAAATAAGTGAAGTACTAGATAACAAAGAGTTAGGTTGCTGATTATTAATGATTGTTAGAATTATCTTAACTGTTGAAAAATCTTGGCCTTGATTAGGGAAAAATGAACCCTAATTACTTCAGAATTATGAAACGTGGAAAACGTGATCATGAAGTTCAAGCATATTAAAGATTTCATATCACCTAAAGCATAACTAAATTGATCTATTAGTATATCTTTAGTTAAATTGTAAGTAATATTGTCTTGTTTCCGTCTTTTTGGAATCTACAAGTTTTGGATTTAAGTTATTGGAATACTGGTTCTCGGATACTGCATGTTCTCACTTATAAGTGGGACCTAAACATTGGGAACACGTGAACAGAAAGTTGGGAACAACAGACACTGGGGACTACTGGGCGGAGGAGGGCTGGAAAACGGCCTGTTGGGTACTATGCTGAATACCTGGGTGATGGGATCATTCGTACCCTAACCCTCAGCATCATGGAATATATCTATGTAACAAACCTGCCCATGTACACCCTAAATCTAAAATAAATGTTGAAATTATTTAAAAATGAAATTATTTTAAATAATTTAAAAATTATTTCTAAAAATAATTTTTTAAAAAAGTTATTAAAAAACCACAAATGCTGGTTCTAATAGGTCCCCTTCCATCAAACATTATAATATTTTTGATATTTGCTTAGATTATGACAAAGAAAAAATATTTTATCTGGGAAATTTACTAACTTTATTAGTTCACTCATTTTACCCAGTTGAGAAAAATGTTTAGGTTTAAAATCATGTCGATCCAGGTTAGAGTCTTGGTTCTGTTCCACACTGGCCCAGAGAGACTTATCCTCTGTGTTTGTTTTTACCTACAACTTGAGGACAACAATAACTGTCTCAGGGCATTCTTAGGTAAATTAAACAAAGCACATAGCATAGTGCTTAATATGTGCAGATCCTTAATAAACGTTGAATAACATCACCTCCCTTCCACCTCTGGAAGAGATGTCCAAAAGAACGCATGTAAGTTTCTTATTTTTCCCATTTCCATTTTGGTAATGCAGACCTACAATCCCTTGTTTCTGACTATCAGATTCATTTTCTTTCGACCTAACTCACTACAGTCCAACAAGAGGCAATTGATGTGATTCCTTAAATAATAAAATGATGATGATGATAAGGCAAATTATTTGACTCATCAAACCAAAAATAATAAATACTAGAGCTTTATATTATGTTAATAAAAATTAACGTTCATAAAAATTGCCAATTAACAAAGCAATATTTTCATTTACTATTTTATTAAAGTGCTTGTGAGAATCAGATGAGAAATATATGGCAAAAATCAATGCTGTCTTTGGCAGAATAAATAAATGTAATGTATATTAAACAACACAAAAGCTGAGCACAGTGGCTCACACCTGTAATCCCAGCACTTTGGGAGGCCAAGATTGGAGGAGGGCTTGAGGCCAGGAGTTCAAGAACAACCTGGGCAACAGTGTGAGACCACCATTTGTAAAAAAAAATTAAAACGTAGCCAGGCATGGTGGCATGCTTCTGTAGTCCCAGGTACTCAGGAGGCTGAGATGGGAGGATCCCTTGAGCCTAGGAGTTCAAGGCTGCAGTGAGCTATGATCATGCTACTGCAATCCAGCTGGGGCAACAGAGGGAGACCCAGTTCTTAAAAAAATGATGCAAGTATTCTGTTTGTACCTACCCAGTGATTTGAAAGAGTTAATATATCCTTAAATACAGGTTTAGCATCCCACGTCCAAAAATTTGAAATCTGAACTTTTTGAGCACCAGTGTGACACTCAAAGGAAATGGTCATTGCAGCATTTCAGATTTCAGATCTTTAGATTAGGGATGCTCTACCAGTAAGTGTATATAATGCAAATATATATATATATATATTTTAAAAAAACAAAACACCAAAAACCTAAAATCTGAAGCTCTGAAGTACTTCTGGCCCCGAACATTTTAGATAAGGAACACTCAACCTATACCTCTTATAGCAAGAACTGATAGACTATTTAGGCTTAAAAATACAAATTGTTTTATTTATATATTTGCCTGGGTTTCTCTTTTCTACAACAAACACAATTGGCAGAATAGGTCAACTGTGCCCTTGTAGTATAATATTATATATTTTAAAATTGGAGTTATATTAGTTAGAAAATGAAGCTTTGCTGAATTAGCCACTTAAAGAAGGGATGAATGACTCTTTCCCCCAGCACACTGTCTTTCGTATATACACACATATATTTTTCAAATTTTAAAAAATTGCTATAAAGCATAGTTATTGTGGTAAAATATTATTATTATTATTTCCTCTTAATTGTATAGTATTCAGTAATATGAAGATGTTCAGGTATACGGTGTAATGTAAAACAGCGAGAAGGATGCCATTCATGTAAGGTATTATAAAATATTGAACTCTCTTCTACCTCCTTTGATGGTCTAAACAATATGGATATATGCATAAGTAGATGTGTGTGCACGTTTGTAAAGGTGGATTAAGATATAGCGCTATACCCATGAAATAATGTAATGTAGAATGAATTACTCCTTACTCGGCTCTTAGGTGACATCTGAATGTTTTGAAAAAGTTAGGCTTTCTCAGAAAGTACCTCTCTCACTATAACAAAGTATTTACTATATATCTGTTATTTAAATTTTAAACTTCAAGTGTGGTTTGTATAACTAGCTTTGTCTAGAATGACTCTTGTGAAATCAGACATTTATAACATGTCCCTTATCCTCTTTTAATGCATAAACACTGCACATCCTGAATATTCACATTTCAGAGAGATCTTAGTGCTTTGTGAAAGCAGGTTAGAAAGTTTTCGCATCAGTAGCATGCTGTCTTTTTTCCTATGTCATGCTTTTACTACACATAAACAAAATTGCAGATTCGTGGGGAATCGTTTCAGGAGCTCTTTTGAGACAACACTGGCTGCCTGGATAATACTGCCCTGAGGGAGTTTGCTCAAATGATGGTGATCCCACGGTAGAGCAGATTGAGCCAGTTTAACCCGGCAAGTGGGAGCAGGTGTGGGGAAAACAGTACAGCATAGTCATAGCAAAACGTTCTTTGCCACTTACAGGATTGCAATTTTAAATAACACGATTCGGGTTGTTTGTTTCCTCTGTGGTGTCATCAGTGTGTCAGATTCAGCATAGCTGTCCGCATTTTAACTTAATCTTCATTCTTTGATTTTGTTATTTAGTGAGTGGACTGGTGTGAAATTAGGCACTAGGCTGGTAAATACAATCATGAGCAAATACGTTTGGACTGAGGAATTGTTATAAAATGTACGTATTTGTTTTTAGTTAGAGGCTGTAATATTTTAAGTAGGATTTTAAATTGTATGTATTTATATGGTCTTCTAGGAATGTACATATTGATAATCAACTAAAATATTTTAAAATATTTTACAGTCATGCATGGCATAATAACATATCAGTCAATGACTGATGACCTCTACCACAGTGGTCTTCTGAGATTATAATACTGAATTTTTACTGTGCCTTTTCTATGTTTAGTTATATTCGTTTAGATACTCAAATACCATTGTGTTAGAATTGCCTACAGTATTCATTACAGTAACATACCATACAGGTTTGCAGGCTAGGAGTGATAGGTTATACAATATTGCCTATGTGTGTAGTAGGCTACACCATGTGGACTTGTGTAAATACACTGTGATGTTCACACAGTTTCCAAAATGCTTAACGATATATTTTCAGAACATATTCCCTTCATTAACTGGCATATGACTTTACTTAACTAATTTTTTAATGTCAACCCAAAAAATTAGGCATCAGATAATTAATTTATCTCAACCTCTGTACAAATGCCAAGA
Organism: Colobus angolensis palliatus; assembly: GCF_000951035.1. Lineage (NCBI taxonomy): Eukaryota > Metazoa > Chordata > Mammalia > Primates > Cercopithecidae > Colobus > Colobus angolensis. The sequence continues at coordinate 8,571,234 of NW_012123487.1, forward strand.
ACAGAGTGGTTTAGACCCTTGTTTTCCAAGTGTGTTCTGCTAACCAGCAGCGTGGGCAAAACCTGAAATCTAGTTAGATACGCAAAAGTATAGGCCACTCTCCAGAATCAGAACCTACATTTTAACAAGATCTTAAGTGATAACTACAAACATGAAATTCTGAGAAGAACTGGTTTTGATGAAGAAGAGAAGCAAATTTACTTATTGTAAGTTTTTTTAATGTAATGGAAAAAATAATGGGAAAACTAATGAGATCAAGAAAAATGCACTAAAATGTAGTCATATAATAACTATGTGAGATGTTCACTCAATTTTCATTTACTTCAGCATTATTAAATATTTGATTTTTATTTGTAGTTACAGCTCCAATCCCATCTCACTTTCATTGCTTTCTTAAATTCATATGCAAAATAAGAGGGTTACTGGGAAATTTGTTACAACTTTTAATTGAACATATTAGTCAATGGGCCCCAGAACTATTACAGATTATGTGGTATCACTTTGGCAACTGCTACTCATGATGTTTATTCACATTTAATAGAATAAATCTACAGACATTTGGCTCTAAGAAAAGTAAGCTAATGAAGCATGTAATATATAACTGACTACTTTTCCCAATGTTAACTTAGGATGTAGATGTCAAACTGTCATGAATATTAGAAGAAATGCAAATTATGTTATGCAAATTTTCCCACAAGATGCTCACTCATTTAAATGTATATTTTGATTATATGTCTGAGCTTCTAATGTCTAGATGATATGTTAAAGATATGTGCCACTTTTCAACTTTTTAATTTTTACAACACATATATCTGCATTGAAATAGAAGCTTCTGCCATCACACCTACATGTGTAGGTAATAGCATCTGTGACCCTATATGCTATCTTCTCTCCTTTTGTTATAGATGACCCGTCCATCTAAAAGTCTCATAATTCTTTCCTCTGTGATCATCAGCATAAAAGGATGATATTTATCCAATATTTTAAAAAGTTTCTTTGGACCCCAATGTTTCCTCTGGCTACCATCCTGATTTCTTTCTAAGAAAAAGACAACTCTTAGAAGTCTAGCTGAATTTCACTATCTCTAATTTTGCTCTTCCATCTTTTCTTGAAATCACTCCAGTCGGTCATTGGACCTTACCATTTACCAAAATGACTCTTACCAAAGTTTAAAACGACCTTCATTTGGCATGCTTACATTTTAGTTTTAGTCTTCATTGATCTATCAGCAGCCTTTGACAGAGAGGGTCATTCTCTTCTTTTTGAAACACTTTCTTAACATGGCTTTCATGACAGTAAAATTCCTCATACCTTTCTGCTCTTCTCAATCTCTGTCATTCATTTGTGTTTACCTCCTCTACCTCTAAATGTTGGAGTTCCCTACAGGGCATAATTTTAGGATACTTTTTTTCTATCTACAGTCATATCCATCGTCATGATTTATTTAATGCTGTATATAAATGACCCCTCAAATTTATATCTCATCTCAGTAAATTGCAAATAGATTCTCTCAGTTGCTTAAGACAGACACCTGGAAGTTATCTTTAACCTTTTCCCGTCACAGCCCATATCTACATGCCAAACATTTTGAGGTTCTACTTTTAAAATATATCTAGAATCCAACCACATTTCAACACCTCCGTTGTCATCATCCTTGTAAAAGGTACCCTTCTCACTTGCTTGGATTATTGCAGTGGCTTTCTGTCTAGTCTTCTTTTTACCCTTGCGATCCATTCTCAGTATAAAAGCTAGAGTGCTAAAATGTAAATCAGACCATGGCACTCCTCTGGCTAATTGTTAATTTCCCATGACTTCCTACTAAAATGTAGTCATATAATAACTACCTGAGATGTTCACTCAATTTTCATTTACTTCAGCATTATTAAATATTTAATTTTTATTTATAGTTACAGCTCCAATCCCATCTCACTTTTATCTTTTTGACTAACAGCCAGCAATGGATCTTCAAATAACTACATGGTCTGACCACCTATCACCTTTCTAAACTCATTTCTTACCATTTCACCCTTGCTTGCTTTCCTTCTGAAATATCAACCTTTTTTTAATACCTAAAATACATTGGGTACACCCCTTCCTCAGGATATCTGCATTTGCTATTCCTTTGCCTGTGTAGTTTTCTATCAAATATCTGCATGGCTTCCTCTCTCATGTTCTTCATCTAGTTTCCCAAAAATCCTCCAATCAAAAATTGTAAGTTCCTTAAAGCTATGATCCTCATTTTTGCTTTATATTTTGTCCTTATTCCTTACTACTGTCAAAAACATGTTATGTTTTACCTACTTATCATGTCTGTTTTCTCTTCTCACTATGATATGAGGTACTTGAGGACAGGGATTATGTTTTAGTTTATTCCCTGCTGCTTTTCAAGTGCCTAGAATGATGCCTGCTGCATATTAAGTATGCAATAAATGTTTATCAAATAAATAAACGAGTGAATAAACAAATGAATGTACACATGCTGGATGTTTTTAACTTCTTAGGCTAATATGGCAGTTTTCAATAAGCTTCTAATAAAAGCATTTTTGCAAATAAAAAGCAAACTGTATATATAATTCTTCCTAATGGAAATTTTGTGTCTTACTGGAATTCAGGATGTAAAGACATTTTAAGTTGAGTCAAGCATATGCTCAATAGAATAACAAGTTTTCAACACAGAAAATTGGAAATAATTTTGTACTCATCAACTTGAAGCTTAGTTGCTATTGCCAGCCCTAGACTATTTGATAAACAAACTAACTCCCTAATTGCGTGCCAGAGTTTTAAAACTTCCCCTTGTTGCAAAATCTCTCAGTCAATATCAGAAATTCACATCACTATTTATTTGTGAAAATCTTTTTAAAAATAAATTTGTGTTAGTAGTATTTAATTTTGACAAATGGAAATAAGAAAACAGGTGAGCAGGGCTTTTCCTCTTTTACTTTTTACCCTTGTGAACTGATAACATGTTTTTTTTGTTTTGTTTTGTTTTGTTTTATTTTTTCCACCATAATCTTATTACTTTTTTTTTTTTTTTGACTAAAAACAAAAAACAACAGGGCTGTGTGTGGTTTGGCTAGAATATGAAGGGAAGATGATTGAATTCATTCATTCAAAAATTGTCTACCATTGAAGAATAAGTGAATGCATGAATTTAGATTGAATGTTATTGGAATATTATCAATTCAAATGGTATCATTTTATAATTGTCTGATGTTTCCTGTTATTAATCCTGTGTCCCAAATTTAAAATATAATTTCATTACTCAATGAAGTTAAATATCTCGCAATCTCATTTATCTAGAAAAGAGTATAAATGAGGAAGCAAATAAGGATGTTCCTGAGCAGCCAAAACTACCATAAAAAGTCACTGAGAGAAATTTCAAACACCTTATACTTCTAACAGTTTTCTTAGTGTTAATTTACACTTTTGCTCACAATTACATAAGGTTTGAAACTGCACACCAAGTTGGAAGCGTAAATTGATAGATGTTTAAGGAGATTATCTTTCATAGGTAAAAACATTCACAGCTGAGACAAATGTCACAAAGGTAGAACTGAGCTGAGACAAAGGTAGAAATTAATGAAATAGAAACCCATAACAAATAAAACTGTGAGACATGAAACTAAAAAGAAAACCAAAGTTTGGAGACATTACAGCTGATACAACAAAGGAGGAAACATCCCAAATATTTTTCTTAAAAGAAGTGATGTTGAAAGAATTAAGCCCCAACAAATTTAATTAGTTATTGTATGAACAGAAGTTAGATTTAGGTTCAATGATTAAATTGATAATGGTATGCATATTTATGCATACACAGTATCAGGTGGATATCTACAACTCAAACCTTTACATTGTGCAACTGATTTTGATTCTCTTGCTAATTGCATATAAGCTCTTTGAAATTGTCAAGCTTCTTTACTATATTCATATACATAAGTCAGTATTTGATTTGCCATAAATTAAAAAAAAAGTTAGCTGATTCCTTTTCATATATAGTGATTCTGAGGTCATATCTGTCGACAAGCATAATACAGTGTTTGCTTCCTATTAGTTTGTGGCTTAACTCATAAATGAGAAATCCTAGAATTTTACAAATATAGAGAAACCTGTAAGTTGTGTTGTGAAGTTTTTGTTGTTTAATGCCCAGGTGGGGGCAGCAGCTTTCAGTAGCTCAGAAACTTTTCTCTGTTTAAAACATCCTTGTTTTAATTCTATGGTGTTTTTAATAAATTTATATGGTGTTTTCAATAAACGTTTCTCCCTTGCAATGTCATCAGTTTAGTTTATTGCCTTACTGTTGTGCCATTAAATTACATGAAGCTAAAAAGATAGACAAAAACTGCTTGCTTTTCCCCTCTAGCTAACGATATGTTTCAATGTATCTTGTCTGTCATGAATGATATTTTTCTTTTTGATGGTCACAATGTCTTCTACAGTATAAATGTAATTATCTAGAGTCTTCCTACATTTTAAATTTCCTTCCATTCTCCATTATTATACAAATACATACATACACATATACACACATATATATGTATGAATAATAATATGGTTTACACAATTTCCTTAGTAATATGTGGGAGATTTGTACTTACCTTGCTTTTCTGAGCAGGAAATCAAAGTCCACTAATATTTTGATGATTATCAGGAATACAGTGAATTTACTTAATTACTATGCTTCACCACAAACAATAAGCCAAGTCGGTGAGTGCTAACAGCAAATTGAATGAAGGTCTGTTGCTGGTCTAGTTTCTGTAAAACTAGCACCAAATACAAATTAGAAATGGCATAATTACATTGTAGAAATTAGGTATTTGACTATGTAATGGAATGCCCCGCTCCCAAATTATATGCATAGTCCATTTTACTTTGAAGAAAAAGATAAATATGACCAAAAGATTCAAGAGAAAATAGAAATGTATTTAGTAGGTGGCTTCAGATAAAAGCTCCTGTTGGTCAGCAAGAAGAAACTCTGTTATCTAAAGATGTTTCTAAGAATCATGTATCAGTAAACCTGTTTTTTTTTCCCTAAGAATCAGCAGCAGTCAGTCAATCTAAAGTTGAAATAGTTGACATTTTGAGAAACCATTTAGTACTAATATAGCTAATTTTGATGACAATGCTGAGTACCTGTACCTCTCCGCATAAATCTTACTTATTTTCCTCATATCTTAAATTTTCTCTTAATGTGGCGGATTAAATTTGTGGTGACCTAGGTGGGATAACTCCAAGATTGTAGTCTGGACTTGGGAAAACGTCTTACTTTGAGGCAGCATAGGAAGATGCCTTTGTTTAAGTATGTCACAGTCAAGAATCATATATGGCATGGCCATTATATTGATGTGAGACCAAGTTTTATCATTGACAGTGTAGAAACTCAGCTGTTTATTATAGCCATGCCATAAACCAATTATATACTCTTTTCTAGACAAGAACACTTGCCTGTTGTCAGAGGACACTAAAAGTTGTGTTTAGCAAAGCCCAAATTAAGGAAAGGCATATTAAATGCATATAAAGCTGTACCACATGGAACCTTGAAATGATCATGTATGTAAACTCAAAAATTTGGCATAGGCTCAAAAAATCTTCAAGTACATTTTTTTAATTTTGATGATTACAAAGGCACTAAACACGTATTTCTTTCATTAAATTATTGATCTATATTTTAAATTATTTTAATTATGAATTGTATTGATTTTTTAATCACAAAAGTAACAAAATTCAAGCCATGCAGAAGTGTATACTATAAAAATTTTAAATTAGCATCTCCAGTATTTCTTAAATCTCAAACCTCAGTGATAATCACTGTAGATAATTTGCTTTAATACACCATTAATTTTTTTAATTTATTTTTTATTTTTGAGATGAAGCGTAACTGTATCACTCAGGCTGAAGTACAGTGGTGTGATCTCGGCTCACTGCGGCCTCCGCCTCCCAGGTTCAAGTGATTCTCATGCCTCAGCCTCCCCAGTAGCTGGGATTACAGGTTCCCGCCAACATGCCCAGCTAATTTTTGTATTTTCAGTACAGATGGGTTTTCATCATGTTTACCAGGCAGGTCTCGAACTCCTGACCTCAAGCGATCTGTCTGACTCGGCCTTCCAGAGGGCTGGGATTACAGGCATGAGCCACCACTCCCAGCCTAATACACCATTATTTCTAAAGTACTATAATAAAATATTAAATGAGAAAATAAACTAGTTTCTTGGTTTTAATTGTTTTCTAGAGAAACAAATTTTTGAATGTATGTTGAAGGCTCCTGCAAGTAGATACATCAAACATTTTCAACCAATTCTTTATTATTATTATTATTATACTTTAAGTTCTAGGGTACATGTGGACAACATGCAGGTTTGTTACATATGTATACATGTGCCATGTTGGTATGCTGCACCCATTAACTCGTCATTTACATT